>NW_026975001.1:0-294732 GCF_030014295.1 Loxodonta africana | reverse complement strand
ATTAAGTTTTATAGTCAGTAAGTATTGCCGATATACAGCTAGTCAATGAAGGAAGTAAAACCCAGGTAATTGAAACTTGATTCTAAATCCCATTCTGTCTCCACAAAAATGTAATTACTTTTTAATCATGCCTGAACTCTGAGTGGACAAGAATATAATAAAAGAAAAAAACAACAGCAAATAAAATGAAACACTGTTTTAAGTCTTAAGGTGGAGAAATAAGAAAGACATTTAAAAGTAAATAACAAGGCTTCAACAACAGGTAAAGAGCGCAATAAGGCAGTAAACATGTTGAGTCGACAATAGTGACCATAGTGCTATAAAAAAAAATATATATATATAGGATGTTAAAAAAAAAAAAAGACTTCACAGGGACACACAGTGATCAGTATCACATAAAATGGTGGTGGGACTAGAACTTGGGTTTACAGCACTGTGAAGATTTTCAAAGCTATTTAGGAAGTGGTAAAGGGAAAAGTAATGCATTCAGAATGGGAAGAGTTGTGAGCAAAGCTATGTTTATGTAATGATTTAAGCATTTTTTCTACAGCATGGGACTTGTAAAATGATTTATTGCATTAAAATAATACTTGAATGACATGGACAACTAGTTTAATTCCAATAAATCAGAAATTGCAACACCTGCTAAAGGGAAAAGCTGCTGGATGCACATTTTGAAGCATCTAGCTGCTTTATTTCGGTGTCAAGATGCTCCTCTCTTTTACATAACGCTGGTAACCTCTGCTGCACTTATTTTTTATTCTTTGTTTTCTGTTTGTATCTGTCATGACAATAGGTATCTATTGACTTATTCTGCTGTTTAATGTGTTTTTATTTGTTTTTGTCTTTTTTAACCATCCGAATTATTACATTAAACATTTACCTACAAGTACACCTATAGTTATGGAACATATTTGTTGTTGAAACTTTCATGTCAAAATATTTTTTGATTCAGTATTCTCTAGCCACAATAGTCCCTCCAACTCTTTAAACCATTGGAACATCACTTTATAATTTGAAATGTAGTGTTATACACATTATTACACACCTGATTGTTGTCTTAAGCCACATAAAAAAAAAAAAACATAGTGGTGAAAAATTTATATAGAGACGATGATTTGATGAAATAGTGGTTTGCCTAATAATAAAACTTAACATTTTTATAAGATTTTTCACTGTACTTTTCAAGGAGAGATTTGGAGCCAATTCTTGAACAATGCTCTTGGCAGGCTGAAGAATTTTTACCTTAGTAGAAGGTGAAGAGCAGTGGCAAATATTGAGACAAAGCTGTCTTTCTTCCTGCGCTGAGATGAAGGTCCGTGTTGCTGTGTGGAACTGCATCACGTAGAGAATTTCTAAAGGGAGCCAAGACCCGCTATGCAATTTCTTCATCCTTAGAGTTAAAGAACCGTAAGAATATTTCCTATACTTCAATCTATTCTTGAACATTGAGTGAATGGTCCAAAAAATGAATGATATTGGGTAATATTTGTGAGAAAACTACGTGTAGAATGTTCATTATATGTACACAGAGCTCTGGGTATATGGAGCAAGAAAAATATCTACAAAAAATATGAATTAATTAAGAGAATTAGATTCTGGCAACCAGCACAGAACCAATATGCACTTATGTCTTTAGTGATGTTCAATATCCAATGCCTTTATTTTTAACTGACTTGCTTACAGAGCTGTGTTTTGTTCTAGAGATCAGTGTTATGAAGGCAAGTGGGACTTGCTGAGGCACCGCAAATGACGTCAGTGTGATTATGTGTATCCAACTGGGGATCCATCATCAACACTGTTGGTAAACTACTGGTAAGTAAGCACTTTTATTCAACCTATTTCTGACTAAAAGAGCCAGTCCCCAAAATATACTAAAAGGTGGATGTCATGGATTGTATTATGTCCCCCCCGAAAAATGTGTGTATCAAGTTGGTTAGGCCATGATTCCCAGTGTTCTGTAGTTGTCCTCCATTTTGTGATTGTAATTTTATGTTAAAGAGGATTAGGGTGGGATTGTAACAAAAACATTACTAACAATGTACAAGTACCCAAAGAGAAATTAGATAACTCCTAAAAACCAAACACTTATGCTCATCCAAAGTCTTCACCAGGAGAGTAAACTGATTGCCTACAGACTGGGAAACAGTTTTTAGCTATAACATTTCTGATCAGCATCTGAACTCTAAAATCTACATGATATTGCAAAAACTCAATAACAAAAAGACAAATAATCCATTTAAAAAATGGGCAAAGGATAGGAACAGGTGCTTCAACGAAGAAGACATTCAGGCAGGTAACAGATACATGAGGAAATGCTCACAATCATTACCCGTTAGAGAAATGTAAATCAAAACTACAAGGAGATACCATCTCACTCCAACAAGGCTGCCATTAATCCCAAATCACAAAATAATAAATGTTGGAGAGGTTGTAGAGAGACTGGAACACTTATTCACTGCTGGTGGGAATTTAAAATGGTGCAGCCACTTTGAAAATCAATCTGGCACTTCCTTAAAAAGGTAGAAATAGAACTACCATAGGATATGGCAATCCCACTCCTTGGAATATATCTTAGAGAAATAAGAGCCTTTATATGAACAGATACATGCACAACCATGTTCATTGCAGCACTGTTTACAATAGCAGAAAGATGGAAGTAACCAAGGTGCCCATCAACAGATGAATGGATAAATAAATTGTGGTACATTCACACGATGGAATACTTCACACAGATCAAGAACAATGATGAATCCGTGAAATATTTCATAGCTTGGAGGAATCTGGAGGGCATTATGCTGAGTGAAATTAGTCAGTTGCAAAAGGACGAATATTGTATGAGACCACTATTATAAGAACTCAAGAAATAGTTTAAACAGAGAAGAAAATATTCTTTGATGGTTATGAGGGTGGGGAGAAAGGGAGGGAGAAGGATATTTGCAAATTAGATAGTAGACAAGAACTATTTTAGGTGAAGGGAAAGACATCATACAACAAAGGAGAGGTCAGCATAACTGGACTAAATGAAAAGCAGTTTCCTGAATAAACCAAATGCTCCAAAGGCCAGAGTAGCAGGGGCAGCAGTTGGGGGACCATGTTTTCAGGGGACATCTAGGTCAATTGGCATAATAAAATCTATTAAGAAAACATTCTGCATCCCACTTTGGTGAGTGGCATCTGCAGTCTTAAAAACACTATCAAGCAGCCATCTAAGATGCATCAATTGGTCTCAACCTACCTGGAGCAAAGGAGAATGAAGAACACCAAAGATACAAGGTAATTATGAGTCCAGAAGACAGAAATGGCCACGTAAATCCAAGACTACATCAGCCTGAGACCAGAAGAACTAGATGGTGCCCGTCTACAACCGAAGACTGCCCCGACAGGGAACGAAACAGAGCATCCCTGATGGAGCACGAGAACAGTGAGATGCAGACCTCAAAGTCCCATAAAAAAATCAGACTTAATGATCTGACTGAGACTAGAGGAACCCTGGAGGTCACGGTCCCCAGACCTTCTGCTGGCCGAAGACTGGAACCATTCCCAAAGCCAACTCTTCAGACAGGGATTGGACTGGATTATAGGATAGAATATGATAGTGGTGAAGAGTGACCTTCTGATCTTAAGTGGACACATAAGACTATGTGGGCAGCTCCCGTTTGGAGGAGAGATGAGAAGGAAGAGAGGGACAGAAAGTGGCTGAATGGACACGGGGAATACAGGGCTGAGAGGAGTGTGCTGTCTCATTAGTGGGAGAGGAACTAGGAGCACATAGCAAGCTGTATACAAGTTTTTGTATGAGAGATTGACTTGATTTGTAAAGTTTCACTTAAAGCACACACACACAAAAGATGCAAAGAATACACAGAGTCACAGTACCAAAAGAAATGGTCGACTCTCAGTTGCTTCATGAGGTGGCATATGATGAAGAACTGGTAGTAGTGAAGCAAGAAGTCCAAGCTACACTGAAGGCACTGGCGAAAAACAAGGCTCCAGGAGCTGACAGAATACCCACTGAGTTGTTTCAACAAACAGATGCAGCCCTGTACATGCCCACTCCACTATGCAAAGAAATTTGGAAGCTAGCTACCTGGCCAACAGACTGCAAGAGATGCATGTTTGTGTCCATTCCAAAGAAAAGCGATCCAACAGACTGTGGAAGTTATCAAATGTAAATCATAGTATTAGTAAATATGGTAAACAAACAGACAAACTATCTACTCCACAGTGAATGTGACATTCTATCCCCAGGAGATCTAGTGAGTTTATGATGTTGTTGTTAGGTGCTGTTGGGTCAGTTCCAACTCATAGAGACCCTGTGTACAACAGAACGGAACAGTGCCCAGGCCTGGGCCTTTCTCATTGCTATGTCTGAGCCCACTGTTGCAGCCACCGTCTCAATCTGTCTCATTGAGGATCTTTGTCTTTTTCACTGACCCTCTACTTTACCAAGCATGATGTCTTTTTCCAGGGACTGATTCCTCCTGATAATATGTCCAGAGTACGTGAGACCAAGTCTTGCCACCCACCTTTCTAAGGGGCATTCTGGCTGTACTTCTTCCAAGACAGGTGTGTTCATTCTTCTAGCAGTCCATGGTATATTCATTATTCTTCACCAACAACATAATTCAAGTTTCAGTTCTTTTGTCTCCCTTATTCATTGTCCAGCTTTAGCTGCACATGAGGTGACTGAAAATATCATGGCTTGGTTCAGGCACACCTTAGTCCTCCAAGTGACATCTTCGATTTTTAACACTTTGAGGTCTTTTGTAGCAGATTTGCCCAATAAAATATGTCATTTGATTTCTCGAAGTCTGCTTCCATGGGTGTTGATTGTGGATCCAAGTAAAATGAAATCCTTGGCGACTTCAGTATTTTCTCTCTTTATTGTGATTTTTTTATTGTTCCAGTTGTGAGGATTTTTGTTTTCTTTATGTTGAAGTGTAATCCATACTGAAGGCTGAAGTCTTTGATCCTCATCAGTATGTGCTTCAAGTCCTCTTCACTTTCAGTAAGCAAGGTTGTGTCATCTGCATGTCTAGGCTGTTAATGAGTCTTCCTCCAATCCTGGTGCCCCTTCTTCTTCATATGATCCAGCTTCTTGGACTGTATGGATTATATGTTTTTTTAAAGACACTGAGTTTTTGGTAATTTACTATGGCAGCCCTAGAAAATGAATACAGAGCCCTTCACCAAGGGCAAGTCAAGTTAGCACCAAAAATGCTCCTGTAAGGGTAGCCACGTAACATGAGACATGGCAGTTTTTAAAAAGTATGAAGTAAAACTTTCAGCTTTGAGAAAGAAAGGGCTCCTCTAAGTCCAAGTTCTAAGTCCATTGCTGTTGGGTCAATTCTATCTCATAGCGACCCTAAAGGACAGAGTAGAATTGACCCATAGGGTTTCCAAGGAGTGACTGGTAGATTCGAACTGCTTGAATAAGTATTGTGAAAAAATACAACCCTGACACACAACTTTTCTGAGCTTAGTATTAAAACAAAACAAAACAAAAAGTCGCTATTGAGTGGATTCTGACTCATAGGGACCCTATAGGACAGAGTAGAGCTTCCCCACAGGGTTTCCAAGGAGCGACTGGTAGATTCAAACTGCAGACCTTTTGGTAGCAGCCAAATGCATAACCACTGCACCACCAGTGGCTTTCAAATCAGCTATAGGCTGATGATCTTCAAATTCTTAGAACCCAGAAAACTACTCTACCTCAGAGTGGTATCCACAGCTGGGAACTGTTCTCCACACTTGGATGACCTCAGACATCCAAATCTAACATGTACAGAAAAAAATCTTTTGGTCATTTTCTCAAGCTTGTTCCTCCATGGTTTTCCACATGGTAGAGAATGGCTCTGGTGACCATGCGCTCATGGTAGCCTGAATTCTAGAAGTCACCTTTGATTCTCCATTCCCCTCATCCCATACGTCTGATTGACCAGCAATTCTTGGCAGCTCAAGCTCCAAAGTACACCTCAAGCCTGCCCACTGTTCCCACCTGCACTTCCACCATCACTGCTCACCCTGACCACTGCAGAAGCATCCTGACCGGTCCTCTGTATTTGCTGTCTTCAAGTTCTCCTGGGCTACAGTTAATTCCTGGGACACATTCTTTCTGAAGACCATCGAACAATAGAAGGAGAAGGGCATTTAGTTGTATGCTACCTCCTCCGCTTGAGCTGCATGCCCCTCAGAAATCACTTTCCAGTGTGCAGTCTATAATGTCTCTATCCCAATTTCCTGTCTTTGGCCGCACTGCTTTGATAGCGTGCATGCATATGTGCTTCAGGGGTCATGTAGACAGCTGCTTGGAGGAATTTTTCTTAGTACAATCATGGTTGTGTGCCATCAAGAGATTCTGACTCATATCAACCCTGTATGACAACTTAGAACTGCCTCACAAGGTTTCCTATGTTGCAGTCTTTATGGTGCAGCCCTGGTGGCACCGTGGTTAAGAGCTCGGCTGCTAACCAAAGGGTGGACAGTTCGAATCCACCAGTTGGTTCTTTGCAGAAAGACATGGCATTCTGCTTCTGTAAAGACTTATAGTCTTAGAAACCCTATGGGGCAGTTCTACTCTGCCCTATAGGGTCGGAATTGATTCAATAGCAACTGGTTCGGATTTTGTTTGGTTAGAATCTTTATGGGAGCCCATCTCCAGATCTTTTCAACCCCTGAGCTGGTGGGTTCCAACGGCCCACCTTTCAGTTAGCGAAGCACTTAACCGTTGCACCTCCAATACTTAACTCTGCATGTGAGAGGGCCCTCTCCTGACGTCTCCTGTCTCCTCACCCCGCACACCTTGGCGTTGTCCTTGCTTCTAGACCCCACCCTCCCCTCTGGAGGCCCAACCCCCCCACGCCCGCCCCCTACCCGGGCCGCTGGGGGGGGCCGGCAGCCATGTTCCTCGCCCTCCAGCCAGTTACTCCCGGACGCGCTGGGACGGGTGGTGAGGGGCCCGGGCAGGTGGCGCGCCTTACAGCGGACGGTGTTCGTGCTGCTTTCCGTGCCGTGGTTTCTGAAAGGTAGGAAACTCCGGCAAGTGGGTGGAGGGACCCGCTCCCAGACTGAACAAGCCCGGCCCCTCGAAGGTGTGGAGGGAAGGCGCCAGGAGGGCGGTTCCCAGTCCCAGCAGCCCGTGGGCTCCAGAGGTTGGGGAGTCCGGACGTTGGGTTAGCAGCTGGCATCGCCCCCTCCGGCGTACCCCGTCCCGAGTGATCCCCTGGGGCGGACGCGGTGCGGGGCCGGGCGGACGCAGCCACTCTAAGGGCTGCGAGAGGGAGCCTCTGGCCCGGGAGACGCAGCTGGTCTGCGAAATTTCATCCCCATGGATTTGTGGCGGGGGCGGGGTCCAGCCGCGGGATCCAGCTGCGGAGTGCCCTCGGGCCTGGGGGCTTGAAGGGCTTGGGGAGAAAGGCCGTGTCCAGGGCTGCGCCCAGGTCCCTACTCTGCCCGGGGCGGGTTTGCAGGCCAAGCTGGGTGATGGGCTCCTGCCCCCCCGCCCCCACCTGCTCCCTGTGCCGGGGGGAAACCAAGGCCCAGAGTTCGCCCGGGGGGGTGAGACTCCAGACTGAGGACGGGGCACTCGCCCCCGTTCGTCGTCCCACCCCCACCAGACTCCTTAGGGTGCCAGGGACAGGGGAGAGAGGGATCCCCCGCCCAAGGCCCCGCTGCCCCTTACTGTTTTGGGCGCTGTGCCTGGGAGGCTGAGGCAACCCGCGCCCTCGCCCGCGCCCGGCTGGTCTACTCTAGGGGCTGGGGCGTCTGCGCGGCCTCGGCCCCACCTGGAAAGGAAGGGGTCCTGGGAATCTGTGGAGCAGCGCGGGGATCCTACTCCTTGTGGAAGCAGCAGCGATTCAGTGTGTGTTAACAGTGTGGATGCCGGTCCCGCTCCCCCTCTGGGTGGCGGGGGTGGGGGTAGCAGGAAGGGGTCCTGAGCGCCCATGTTGTTTGTTAACTTAAACGTTTGTGTGGCGCTGTGTAGCGGTAGCTGTGGACGCGGTTTCTGGTGCTGAGGGGATTTGAGGGTTCCTCAAACTGGTGGGATTTGGAGCCTCTACCCTGGTGGCAGTGGGTTCAGTGGGTTACCCTGGTGGCGTAGTGGTTAAGTGCTAAGGCTGCTAGCCAAAAGGTTGGCAGTTTGAATCCACCAGGCGCTCCTTGGAAACTCTGTGGGGCAGTTCTACTCTGTCCTATAGGGTCGCTATGAGTCAGAATTGACTCGATGGCAACAGATGTGGTTTTTTTTTTTAGGTTGGAGATTAGGTGTCTCTCGGGCTGACATCTGAAGGTCTGGAGCTGACGGTTTATGAGGGCTTGTAAGGGTTTTAAGCGCTCCGGCCATGGGCACCAACCCGATCTTCCAGCCCCTGCGGACGGACCGCCCCCCCCTTCCGGGGGGGATTGGCTGCTCTGGGACCCTGAGCCCAGAGGGCGGTGAGAAGCTGACAAACGTGAGTGATGCCCTGCAGGCCCCAGTCGGCGGGGCAGCCCTGCTCACACGGTCTCAATAGGGGCAGTCGGCTTCGTGCCTGGGGGGTGGTTTCCGAATGTTTCCTCGTGGCCCCCCCCCCCCGTGCGGGGCGACAACTCTCCCCTGGGCGGGGACCTAGTAGAGGCCTGCAGGGCATCAGGGTGTGGAGGGGCAGAGCTTGGGCGGGGAGGGCGCGGCCCTGCAGGTTCCTGTACATGACCACGGCAGGGGGGTGCGGGTCGTGAAGGCTGGGCCTGGTCGAGGACCCACTAGGTCTCGCAGAAGGAGTGGGTTAGGATAATCATAGCATTAATGGGAGTATTGAGAGAGCGCCCTGGGGCGTTGGGTCCCTCGGGAAGAAAAGCTTCTGCTGTCGCCACTGGAGCGGTACCCAGTTCGTCCCGTCTTAGGTCCAGGAGGTTTCCATGCTCGGAGGGTCTGGTGGGCAGAACAGAACCGGCGGTGCGCACGCCCTCTCGCGGCCTTGCGCCCAATCGCTGAGGTTCAGTGTCAGGTGATTCTAAGCCATGGTTTTGGAACTCAATAGTGAAGCAGAGCAAATAAATGTTGCAGTGCCTTGATGGGACCAGTGGAGACAACAAGAAGCAAAGCACAGCTGAAACTTCAAAATTCCACTGAGTGTTAGTAGGATTTGGAGGGAGAAAATAGACGGAGAGTCGAGAGGCCCAGAGATGCAGAAGGGTTAGAGGATTAGGGTTAGGGGTTAGGGTTTGGTGTTAGGGGTTCAGGTTGGGGGGTTAGAGGTTTGGGAGTTAGGTTTAGGGGTATAGGTTTTAGGTGGCTGGGGGTTGGGGTTAGGGCTGGGGTTACTAGGCTAGGGCACAAGTGGTTTAGGGTTATGGTTAGGGTTAGAGTGAGGCTGAGGTTGATTCCCAGTCTTGTGTACCGTCTCTTCCTTCACCAGAGTTACCACATATCTGTCCTTTGGTTGGAAACCCTGATGGCATAGTGGTTAAGACCTGCCAGTGCTAACCAAAGGTCTGCAGTTCGAATCCACCAGGCGCTCCTTGGAAACTCTATGGGGCAGTTCTAATCTGTCCTATAGGGTCTCTATGAGCTGGAATCGACTCGACGGCGGTGGTTTGTTTTTTTTGGTTATTGTTTAGTTAGCTTTTCTCTACCTACTCTCCGTCTGCCTGGTGAACATCAAGGATTGTTTCTGTGTGTAAATGTTTTCATGAGTTTTTATGATCGTGGTCTCTTAGTGTATATGTCGTTTTGTGATTGACTTAGTCAGCATGATGCGCTCCAGATTCATCCATGGTGTGAGATGTTTCGGAGATTCATCATTGGTCTTCATTGTCGTGTAGTGTTCCACTGTGTGTATGTACTGTAGTTTGTTTATCCATTCCTCCGTGGATGAGCACTTAGGTTGTTTCCATCTTTTTGCTACTGTGAATAATGTCACAGTGAACACGGGTGTGCATATGTCTATTCCTGTGACTGCTCATGGAAACCCTGGTGGCTAGTGGTTAAGTGCTACGGCTGCTAACAAAAAGTGTTAGGGTTTGAGGTTTGGGATGTTAGGGTTAGGGTTGTTAGAGTTCTGGTTGTTAGGGTTTGGGGTTAGGGGTTGGGGTTAGGGTTTTGGGGTTAGGGATGTTAGGGTTAGGGTTGTTAGGGTTTGGGTTAGGGTTTTTCGGTTGGGGTTAGGTGTTAGGGTTAGGTTTAGGGTTTGAGGTTAGAGTTTGGATTTACAGGTTAGGTGTTAGGGGTTGCAGTTTGGGGTTTACAGTTTTGGGGGTTTAGGGTTTTGGGGTTTAGTCAGTAGGGTTTGGGTTAGGTTTTAGGGGTCAGGATTTAGGTTTAGGGTTGGGTTGGTGTTGAGTTTGTTTGGGATATGTGGTTTGGGGTAAGAGGGTGGGTGTTAGAGGTTTGGGGGTTAGAGATTGAGGGAGTTAGAGGTTGAGGGGTTAGAGGGTGAGGGGGTTAGAGGTGAGAAGATTATAGAGTGAGGGAGTGAGAAGGTGAGGGTGTGAGGAGGTGAAGGTTAGGGTTTAGGGTTAGAGGGTTTAGGCTTAGGGTTCAGAGGCTTAGGGTTAGGGGGTTAGGGTTTCAGAGTTCAGAGGTTGGGGTTGGTGTTGTGGTTAGGGTTAGAGAGTTAGGGTTAGAGGGTTAGGGTTGGAGGTTTAGGGTTAGAAGATTAGGGGTATGGTTTAGAGGTTTAGGGTTAGGGGTTAGGGCTAGGGTTTAGGGGTTCAGGTTTAGGGGTGTGGGATGGGTCTGGGGTAAGGTTTTAGGGTTTAGGGTTAGAGGGTTATGTTTAGGGCTTAAGGCTTAGAGTTTAGGGTTTCAGGACTTAGGGTTTAGGGCTTAGGGCTTAGAGCCTAGGGTTTAGGACTTAAGGTTTAGGGTTTAAGGCTTAGAGTGAGGGTTAGGCCTGGGGGCTGGGGTTAGGGTTTAGGGTTTAGTGTTAGGGTATTAGGGTTAGAGGGTTAGATGGTTTAACGTTTAAGTTTAGGGTTTAGGGGTTGGGGTTAAGGGTGTTAGTGTTTAGGGTTTTGGCATTTAGGGTGTTAGGGTTGAATGTGTTAGGGCTAAGGGTGTTAGGGTTTTGTGTGTTAGGGTTTTAAGTGTTAGGGTTTACAGTTTAGGGTTAAGTGATAGGGTTAGGCTTAGACTCATTCTTAGGTTTAGGGCTAGGGATTTGAGGTTTAGGGTTTGGCGTTGGGTTTGGGGGTTGGGGTTAGGTTTAGGGCTAGGATTAGAGGGCTAGGGTTAGAGGGTTAGAGTTAGAGGGTTAGGGTTTCAGGTTAGCGTTAGAGGGTTAGGGTTCGAGTTAGGGTTAGGGTCGTTAAGGTTAGGGTGGTTAGGGGTTAGGTGTTAGGGTTTAGGGTATAGGGGTTAGAGTTTGGGTTAGGGTTAGAGTTTAGGGCCTTGGGGGTTAGGACCTAAGGGCTTAGGGTCTTAGGGGCTTTGGGACTTAGGGCTTAGGGGCTAGAGTTAGAGGGCTAAGGCCGGAGGGCCAGGGTTATGGTTTGATTCCTGGTTGGCAATTTTTTTCCTTCAATATTTTGTATAAGTCATCCCATTGCCTTCTTGCCTCCATGATTTCTGCTGAGTAGTCCAAGTTTATTATTATCTACTCTCCGTTTTTGGTGACTTCCTTTATCCCTAGCCTCTCTTAAAATTCTCTTTATGTTTGATTTTGGCAAGTTTGATTATTATATGTCTCAGTCACTTTCTTTTGAGATCACCTTATGTGGAATTTGATGAGCATCTTTCATGATATCAGGGAAGTTTTCTGCCAACAAATCTTCAACAGTTCCCTGTGTATTTTCTGTTAGCCCTCCCTGTTCTGGTACTGCAATCACTCATAGTTATTTCTCTTGATAAAGTCCCACATGATTCTTTGGATTTCTTCATTTAAAATTCTTTTATCTGGTTTCTTTTCAAATATATTGGTCCCAAGAGTTTTATCTTTTATCTCAGTAATTCTGCCTTCCAGTTCTTCAGTTGTGCTCTTCTTACTTTCTATCGAGTTTTCTAACTCTGTAATTTTATTGTTAATCTTCTGAATTTCTGATTGCAGTCTCTCTATGGTTTCTTGCAGCTTATTAAATTTTTAATTATGTGCTTGAGTAACCTTTTTAATTTTTTCAGCTGCTTTATCTTTGTGTTCCTTGGCTTGTTCTGTATTTTGCCTCATTTCCTTCCTGATATCTTTGAGAGTTCTGTATATTAATCTTTTGTATTCTGTATCTGGTAATTCCAGGATTGCACCTTCATCGAGAAGATTCCTTGAGTCTTAGTTCTGAGAGCTTGTTGAAGCAATCATGGGTCAGCTTCTTTTTTTTTTATTTTAATAATTTTTATTGTGTTTTAAGTGAAAGTTTACAAATCAAGCCAGTCTCTCACATAAAAACTTATACACAACTTGTTACATATTCCCAATTACTTTCCCCCCAATGGGACAGCCCACTCCCTCCTTCCACTCTTTCTTTCCGTGACCATTTTGCCAGTTTCTAAGCCCCTCTACCCACCCATCTCCCTTCCAGGCAGGAGATGCCAACATAGTCTCAAGTGTCCACCCAAACCAAGTAGCTCACCCCTCACCAGCATCCCTCTCCAACCCATTGTCTAGTCCAACCCATGTCTGATGAACTGGCTTTGGGGATGATTCCCGTAGTGGGTAAACGGAAGGTGTGGGGGCCATGATCACTGGGGTCCTTCCAGTCTCAGTCAGACCATTAAGTCTGGTCTTTTTATGAGAATTTGGGGTCTGCATCCCACTGTTCTGCTCCCTCGAGGGATCTCTGTTATGTTCCCCGTCAGGGCAGTGATTGGTTGTGGCCCGGCACTGTCTAGTTCTTCTGATCTCAGGATGATGTAGTCTCTAGTTCATGTAGTCCTTTCTGTCTCTTGGGCTCGTTATTATCTTATGTTCTTGGTGTTCTCCATTCTCCCTTGATCCAGGTGGGTTGAGAATCATTGATGCATCTGAGATGGCTGCTTGCTAGCATTTAAGATCCCAGATGCCACTCTTCAAAGTGGGATGCAGAATGTTTTCTTAATAGATTTTATTATGCCAGTTGACTTAGATGTCCCCTAAAACCATGGTCCCCAAACCCCTGCCCCTGCTTTGCTGACCTTCGAAGCATTCAGTTTATTCAGGAAACTTCTTTGCTTTGGTTTAGTCCAGTTGTGCTGACCTCCACTGTGTTGAGTGTTGTTCTTCCATTCACCGAAAGTAGTTCTTGTCTATCTCTTTAGTAAATACCCCTCTCCTACCCTCCCTGCCTCCCCCCCTCATAACAACAAAGGAATATGTTCTTCTCAGTTTAAACTATTTCTCAAGATCTTATAATAGTGGTCTTATACAATATTTGACCTTTTGCTACTAATTTCACTCAGCATAATGCCTTCCAGGTTTCTCCATGTTATGAAGTGTTTCACAGATTCGTCACTCTTCTTTGTTGATGTGCAGTATTCCATTGTGTGAATATACCATAATTTATTTATCCATTCATCCATTGATGGGCACCTTGGTTGGTTCCATCTTTTTGCTATTGTAAACAGTGCTGCAATAAACGTGGAAGTGCATATATCTATTTGTGTAAAGGCTCTTATTTCTCTAGGATATATTCCGAGGAGTGGAATTGCTGGGTTGTATGGTAGTTCTATTTCTAGCTTTTTAAGGAAGCACCAAATTGATTTCCAACGTGGTTGTATACCCTTTTACATTCCCACCAGCAGAGTATAAGTGTTCCAGTCTCTCCACAGCCTCTCCAACATTTATTATTTTGTGTGTTTTGGATTAATGCCAGCCTTGGTGGAGTGAGATGGAATCTCATTGTAGTTTTGATTTGCATTTTTCTAATGGCTAATGATCGAGAGCATTTCCTCATGTATCTGTTAGCTGCCTGAATGTCTTCTTTAGTGAAGTGTCTGTTCATATCCTTTGCCCATTTTTTAATTGGGGTGTTTGTCTTTTTGTGGTTGAGTTTTAGCAGAGTCATGTAGGTTTTAGAGATCAGGCACCAGGTGGAGATGTCTTAGCTGAAAACTTTTTCCCAGTCTGTAGGTGGTCTTTTTACTCTTTTGGTGAAGTCTTTAGATGAGCATAGGTGTTTGATTTTTAGGAGCTCCCAGTTATCTGGTTTGTCTTCGTCATTTTTAGTAATGTTTTGTATTCTGTTTATGCCCTGTATTAGGTCTCCTAATGTTGTCCCTACTTTTTCTTCCATGATCTTTATCTTTTTAGATTTTATGTTTAGGTCTTTGATCCATGTGGAGTTAGTTTTTGTGCATGGTGTGTGGTATGGGTCCTGTTTCATTTTTTGCAGATGGATATACAGTTACGCCAGCACCTTTTGTTAAAAAGACTGTCTTCTCCCCAATTAACTGACACTGGGCCTTTGGCAAATATCAGCTGCTCATATGTGGATGGATTTATATCTGGATTCTCAGTTCTGTTCCATTGGTCTATGTGTCTGTTGTTGTACCAGTACCAGGCTGTTTTGACTACTGTGGCAGTATAATTGGTTCTAATATCAGGCAGAGTGAGTCCTCCTACTTTGTTCTTTTTTAGTAATGCTTTACTTATCCATGACTTCTTTCCCTTCCATATGAAGTTGGTGATTTGTTTCTCCATCGTTTTAAAAAAATGTCATTGGAATTTGGATCGGAAGTGCATTGTATCTATAGATGGCTTTTAGTAGAATGGACAATTTTATAATGTTGTCTTCCTATCCATGAGCAAGGTATGTTTTTCCAATTACGTAGGTCCCTTTTGGTTTTTTGCAGTAATGCCTTGTAGTTTTCTTGGTATAGCTCTTTTACATTTTTGGTAAGGTTTATTCCTAAGTATTTTATCTTCTTGGGGGCTGCTGTGAATGATATTCATTTGGTGATTTCTTCTTCAATGTTCTTTTTGTTGATATAGAGGATCCAACTGATTTGTATGTTTATATTGTAATCTGAAACTTTGCTGAACCCTTCTATTAGTTTTAATAGTTTTCTTGAGGATTCCTCAGGCTTTTCTGTGTATAAGATAATGTCGTTGGAAAATAGAGACAATTGAATTTCTTCCTTACCAATCTGGATGCCCTTTATTTCTTTGTCTAGCCCAGTTGCTCTGGCTAGGACCTCTAGCACAATGTTGAATAAGAGCGGTGATAAAGGGGATCCTGGTCTGTTTCCCGTTCTCAAGGGAAATGCTTTCAGGCTCTCTCCATTTAGGATGATGCTGGGTATTGGCTTTGTATCAATACCCTTTATTATGTTGAGGAATTTTCCTTCTATTCCTATTTTGCTGAGAGTTTTTATCATGAGTGGGTGTTGGACTTTGTCAAATGCCTTTTCTGCATCAATTGATAAAATTATGTCGTTCTTGTCTTTTTTTTTATGTGGTGGATTACATTAATTGTTTTTCTAATATTAAACCAATCTTGCATACCTGGTATAAATCCTACTTGGTTATGGTGGATTATTTTTTTGATATGTTGTTGAATTCTATTGGCTAGAATTTTCTTGAGGATTTTTGCATCTATGTTCATGAGGGATATAGGTCTGTAATTTTCTTTTTTTGTGTGTGCTGTCTTTAGCTGGTTTTGGTATCAGGGTTATGCTGGCTTCATAGAAGGAGTTAGGTAGTACTCTGTCCTTTTCTATGCTTTGAAATACCTTCAGTAGTAGTGGTAAGTCTTCCCTGAAAGTTTGGTAGAACTTTGCAGTGAAGCCGTCAGGGCCAGGGCTTTTTTTTGTTGGGAGTGTTTTGATTACCTTTTCAATCTCTTTTTTTGTTATGGGTCTATTTAGTTGTTCTACTTCAGTTTGTGTTAGTTTAGGTAGGTAGTGTGTTTCTAGGAATTCATCCATTTTCTCTAGGTTTTCAAATTTGTTAGAGTACAATTTTTTGTAGTAATCTGATATGATTGTTTTAATTTCAGTTGGATCTGTTGTGATATGGACCATCCCATTTCTTATTTGGATTATTGGTTTCTTTTCCTGTATATCTTTAATCAGTCTTGCCAATGGTTTATCAATTTTGTTAATTTTTTCAAAGAAGCAGTTTTTGTCCTTGTTAACTCTTTCAATTGTTTTTCTATTCTCTAATTCATTTAATTTTGCTGTAGTTTTTATTTTTTGCTTTCTTCTGGTGCCTGACAGTTTCTTTTGTTGCTCTCTTTCTGTTTGTTCACGTTGTAGGGACAGTTCTTTCATTTTGGCTCTTCTTTAATATGTGTGCCTTTATTGATATAAATTGACCTCTGAGCACTGCTTTCACCATGTCCCAAAGGTTTTCATAGGAAGTGTTTTCAGTCTCGTTGAATTCTGTGAATTTCTTTATTCCCTCCTTAAGGTCTTCCATAACCCAGTCTTTTTTTGAGCAGGGTATTGTGCAGTTTCCAAGCATTTGATTTCTTTTCCCTGGTTTTTCTGTTATTGATTTTTACTTTTATGGTCTTTTGTTCAGAGAAGATGTTTTGTAATATTTCAATGTTTTGGGTTCTGCAAAGACTTGTTTTATGACCTAATATGTGATCTATTCTAGAGAATGTTTCATGTGCACTAGAAAAGAAATTATAGTTTGCAGCTGTTGGGTGGAGTGTTCTGTATAAGTCTATGAAGTGAAGTTGTTTAATTGTAGCAATTAGATCTTCCGTGTCTCTATTGAGCTTCTTACTGCATTTCCTATCCTTCACCGAGAGTGTTGTGTCGAAGTCGCCTATATAATTGTGGAGGTGTCTGTCTCCCTTTTTAATTCTGTTAACATTTGTTTTATGAATGTTGCAGCCCTATCATTGGGTGCATAAATATTTAATACGGTTATATGTTCCTGGTAAATTGTCCCTTTAATCATATGTAGTGTTCTTCTTTATCCTTTGTGGTGGATTTAACTTTAAATCCTATTTTGTTGGAAATTAATATTGCCTCTCCTGCTCTTTCTTGATTGTTGTTTGCTTGATATATTTTTATCCATCCTTTCAGTTTTAGTTTATTTGTGTCTCTAAGTCTAAAGCGTGTCTCTTTTAGGCAGCATACAGGCTGATCGTGTTTTTTTTATCCAGTCTGCAACTTCCTGTCTCTTTATTGGTGAATTTAGTCCATTTACATTAAGTGTAATTATAGATAAGTATGAGTTTAGTGCTGTCATTTTGATGCCTGTTTTTGACAATTTTATTTTTCCATTTACTTTTTTGTGCTGAGTTTTTCTTTGGAGAATGTGTGTTCCTCCTTTTTATAGTAGTTGAATTTATTTTGTTGAGTCGTTATGTTTATCTTGGTTTTTATTTTGAAGTATGGAATTGTTAGACCTCATTGTGGTTACCTTAATATTTACCCCGGTTTGACTAAGTAAAAACCTAAGTTGTTTCGCCCTGTATCGCCTTGTTTTCCTCTCTATATGTAAGATCTGTGTCTCCTTATTTAGTCCCTCTTTTTTCACTATTGTAATCTTTTACATAATGACATCAATGATTCCCTGTTTTGAGCAATTTTTTTAATTAATCTTATTTTGTTTTTGTGATTTCCCTATCTGAGTTGATATCAGGATGTTTTGTTCTGTGACCTTGTGTTGTGTCGGTATCTGATATTGATTTTCTGACCAAAGAATTTCCTTTAGTAATTCTTGCAGTTTTGGTTTGGTTTTTGCAAATTCTCTAAGCTTGTGTTTATCTGTAAATATCTTAATTTCACCTTCATGTTTTAGAGTTTTGCTGGATATATGATTCTTGGCTGACAGTTTTTCCTCTTTGAGTGCTCTGTATATGTTATCCCATTGCCTTCTTGCCTGCATGGTTTCTGCCGAATAGTGCAAACTTAATGATTCTCCTTTGTAGGTAACTTTTCGTTTATGCTTGGGTGCTTTTAAAATTTTCTCTTTATCTTTGGTTTTGGCAGGTTTGATGATATGTCTTGGTGATTTTCTTTTGGGATGTATCTTGTATGAGGTTCGATGAGCATCTTGGGTAGATATCTTTTCATCTTTCACGATGCCAGGGAATTTTTCTGCCATCAGATCTTCTATTATTCTCTCTGTATTTTCTGTTATCCCTCCCCGTTCTGGAACTCCAATCACATGCAAATTATTCTTGATAGAGTCTCCCTTGATTCTTAGGGTTTCTTCATAGTTTTAAATTCTATTTGATTTTTCTTCAACTATATTTGTGTCAATTGCCTTATCCTCCAGCTCCCCCACTCTGTATTCCAGTTCCTCGATTCTGCTCCTCTGACTTCCTCTTGAGTTGTCTGATTCTCTGAGTTTATTGTTAATCTTTTGGATTTCTGAATGCTGTCTCTCTATGAATTCTTACAGCTTATTAATGTTTTCACTATGTTGTTGAATAATCTTTTGGATTTCTTCAACTGCTTTATCTGTGTATTCCTTGGCTTTTTCTATAGATTGCCTTATTTCATTTGTGAGGTCATTCCTGATGTCTTGAAGCATTCTGTATACAATTTTTTTATATTCTACATTTGGCAATTCTAGGAATGTATCTACATATGGCAATGATTTTGATTCTTTGATTTGAGTGTTTGTAGAAAAAATCATGGCCTGCTTCTTCATGTGATTTGATGGCGACTGCTGTCTCTGAGCCATCTATAAGATACTGTAATATTTTCTTTTATATTTGCTCACTGAGTCTTCTTGTTTTGTTTTGTTACAATACATTCAAATGGGCTACTAGATTGTGGTATCGTGATTGCTGTAGCTTTTGAATCACTTACGTCCTGTTACCAGCTTGCCTGAGCTGTTACCAGGTATTTAAGTGTATGAGTCTATTCACTATTCTTGAATAGAATCAGCTCAGGTGTCCTGACAGTTGGTCACCTAGTGTGTGGTGTAGCCTCTCACCTATTATCTTAGAGGAGTAGTGGTGATGGTTGTATGCACCAGTTTCTATTAGTGGCAGGGGGTCACATTTCGAGGAGGGCAGGATGCTGACAGCCTTCCTTCAAGTGTCAGTGAGGTAGGTGTGGCTCTATTCTGTACAGCACTCTGGTGGGTAGGCTCTGCAGCTGTATCTTAGGCACCTAATGCTTGGGTAGACGCCACTATTCTCAGACCCCTCTAGGCTAGGTGGTGTGGGTGGAGTCTCAGCCGTCAGTTCACTGCTGTGGATCAGCAACGGCTCTTTTTAATAGCTAGAGAGGTATCTGACCTCCAAAACTTGCCTTTCCACTGCCGAGCTAAAACAATTATGGTCAGATCTCTATCAGAATTGCCTTTGCATTATAATAGCCACCTAGTTACCTGTAGGGTGAAAGCCAAAGACTATGGGTCTGTTAATGCCTGGATGGAGCTGATTCTGTATTGTTATTCCAGTTTAGGGAAGTCAGGGAAGGATTTTTTCTTTGATTGTTAAATGCTGCTTTTCTCAGGCCAGGAGAATGGATTAGAAAAGAAGAAGAAAAAATTGAGCAGTGCACTTCTCTCTGGCACAGAGAATTCCAATGTTAATGAAGCTGGCTGGGGCAATGAGGGGTGGAATCAGATATATAGAAGAGAGTAGCCTGGCAAGATATACAAAGTTACTTATGTTGTTTGGTGAGGACTGTTTTTTCTGAGATTCCAGAGCATTGTGTCGCTCGTGTGTGCTGGCTGGATCCCTGCTGAGACTGTCCCAGAGGGCTAGGTCTGCATCCATGCTCACACCGTCTCAGGAAGCCACAATCGGCTCCCCCACACTTAGTCCAAAGCCCAGCACCAAGGTTTCCTTTCTGGGACGCTGCACTCCAGGCTCCAAAACCAGTCGCTGCTTGCCCATGGTTTTTCGTTTCCCTGTCAGCCGCATCTGTGTGGAGTCTGCGTGTGCTGCCTGGGTCCCCTCCGAGGAATAGGTGTAAATATGCATCCTTTCCAGTTCATAGGCCAGGTAGCTGTATTCCAAATTTCTTGGGATTAGACAAGTGAGCGATTCCAGTGCTGCATCCATTTGGTGAAACATCTCAGTTGGTATTCCATCAATTCTTGGAGGCTTTTTTTTCTCACAAATTCCTTCAGTGCAGCATGGATTTCCTCCTTCAGTACCATCGGTTTCTGATCATATGCTACTTCCTGAAATGGTTGAAGGTCGACCAATCCTTTTTGGCATAGTAACTGTGGGTACTACTTTCATCTTCTTTTGATGCTTCCTGCGTCATTTAATATTATACCCGTAGAATCCTTCAGTATTGCAACTCAAGGGTTGAATTTTTTCTTCAGTTCTTTCAGCTTGAGAAATGCTGAGTGTGTTCTTCCCTTTTGGTTATCTATCTCCAGATCTTTCCACATGTCATTATAATACTTTTTCTTCTCAAGCCCCCCTTTGAAATCTTCTGTTCAGCTCTATTACTTCATCATTTCTTCCTTTCACTTTAGCTACCCGACATTCAAGAGCAAGGTTCAGAGTCTCTTCTGACATCCGTTTTGGTCTTTTCTTTCTTTCCTGTCTTTTAAAGGACCTCTTGCTTTCTTCATGTGTGATGTCCTTGATGTCATTCCACAACTCACCTGGTCTTCAGTTGTTAAGTTTAACACATAAAATGTATTCTTGAGGTGGTCTCTAAATACAGGTGAGATATACTCAAGGTCGTACTTTGCCCCTTTTGACTTATTCTAATTTTCTTCCGTTTCAACTTGAACTCCCATATGAGCAATTAACAGTCTGTTTCACAATTGATCCCTGGCCTTGTTCTGACTGATGATATGAGTTTTCCCATCTTCTCTTCCCACAGATGTAGTCAGTTTGATTCCTGTGTATTCCATCTGGTAAAGTCCACGTGTATAGCTGCCGTTCATGTTGGTGAAGAAAGATATTTGCAGTGGATGAGTCACTGGTCTTGCAAAATTCTTTCATGAGATTTCTGGCATCATTTCTATCACCAGTGCTGTATTTTCCAACTACTTTTCCTTCTTTGTTTCCAACTTTAACATTCTAATGACCAGTAATTATCAATGCATCTTGATTGCATGTTTGATCAATTTCAGGCTGCAGAAGTTGTTTAAAATCTTCAATTTCTTTGTCTTTGGCATTAGTGGTTGGTGCATAAATTTGAGTAGTCATATAAACTGGTCTTCCTTGTAAGTGTGTGGATATTAGCCTATCAGTGACAACATTGTACTTCAGGCAAGATCTTGAAATGTTCTCTTTGATGATTAATGTAATGTCATTCTTTTGACTCTGGTGGAATATCCACGTTTGTAAGACTGCTCACAGACTGTTTCACCAGAGAGTTTTCTGGTACTGCAATATCTACCACTAATCTCTGTGATCCCTTTGAATTGGCAAAATAAGAATAGTGCTATAGATTTCTTCCAAATACAGAAAACATAAGTATGAAAATGTTCTTGCTATTGATTATGTTCATTACCAATCTGTTCGTATGGGATTTTTGATACTTCACTCGAAAAATGAGTCCAAGGTACTGTGATGTGATTGTTTACTTTGTGTGGCCTTTCTAGCCATGGTCTTATAACATCCACCCTGGTGCTTGGGCAGGACTGTGTGATAGGGTAATTGTGGCTCACCTAGGGGATTGCTTAGTTTTCCCTTCAAAGAGAACCAGTTCCAGAGCAAAGAGGAGGATTCAATTCCCATCAAGGAAGAACAGCCAGGAGCTGAGCATATGTTATGGACCTGAGATCACTGTATTGAGAAGCTCCTAGAAGCAGGAGACTGAGATAGAGAGAGGAAGCTGTAACCCTGAAGATGGTAAGATGCCATGGCAGGAGAGACCAAGCAACAGGGACCTGGCTATAGGAGATGATGGACTATGGAGAAGGAAAGCTGAGTGCCTTTGGAGAGAGCCCCAAGGCCAGGCAGAGGCACGCCTATGAGCACAGGAGGGAAGAGGTTGTCCTGATAGAAGAACTGTATTGTGAGTGTCTTTGAGCCTGAGTTATAACTGTTACTTCCCTAATAAACCCCATAATCATGAATATGGACTGTGAGCTCTGTGTGGCCATTGCAATGAATTATTGAACCCAGCAGAGAAGTAGGGAGTGCTGTGTGAGGGACAGTTGGTGTCAGAGTTAGTGAAGATGGTGGAGAGAGGGTAGTTTTTTACCAATGCCTTCAATGCAGCTTCGATTTCTTCGTTTTATACCATCAGTTCTTGATCTTATGCTACCTCTTGAAGTGGTTGAAAATTATCCAGTTCTACTGCAGTAGCTATATTAATATCAGACAAATTATACTTCAGAAAAAGGAGTATTATTGGGAATAAGCAGGGACATAACATAATAAAGGTTCAATTCTCCAAAAAGATACAACAATCCTAAATGTGTATGTATTTAACAACAGGGCTCCAAAATACAAAAACTAATAAATCTGAAAGGGGAAATGGACAAATACACATTTATAATTGATATCAGTACTTTTCTATCAATAATTAATAGAGCCCTGCTAGTTGAAGTCCAGAGCATCTGTATGAACCACTCATGGATGTCTATGTGTGTGTGTATGTATATATGTAGTATAAAGACAAGTAATACAGAAATAAACATAGATACATGTTGTAGTCCTTGGGAGGTACAAATGGTTAATGCATTCAGCTGCTACCAAAATGTTGGAGGTTTGAGTCCACCCAGAGGCACTTTGGAAGAAAGGCTTGGTGATCTACTTTTGAAAAATTAGCCATTGAACTACTGTACTATTGTACTACTCTGACACACATGGGGCGAGGGGTCACCCTGAGTCAGATCAGCTTGATAGCAATTGAATGATTTTTTTATTCATTCTTTCAATGTTTGCCTTTTAATTGGTATCTTAGGCTGGGTTCTCTAGAGAAGCAAAACCAGTGAGGTGTATATATATATGTATTTATATATAAATAGATTTATATCAAGGAAATGGCTCACGAGGCTGTAGAGGCTGGTAAGTCTCAAGTCCATGGGTCAGGGTGGTGGCTTCTCCTGACTCACATAGATGCAGGGACTGCAGAACTCAAGATCTGCAGGTCATACAACAGATCTGTGGCTCACAGGCTGCAAAGGCTGACAAATCTCAAGATCGGCAGGTAAGCTGGCAGGCCGCGGCTCACAGACTGCGGAGGCTGATGAATCCCAAAATTGGAAGGTAAGCTGAGAGTTCAAGTCCCAAAAACTTGAGATCAGATGAAGAGGAGCCAGCTGCAGGATTCAGAGTGAGCAAAAGCTCAAGAGCCTTGCCAGAAAGTCCACCTATATTGGATGCAGTCCCCACCCCCGAGGAAACTCCCTTACATTTGATTGGCTACAAACAGCAGATCCCATCATGGAGGTAATCACATTATGTCACATCTCATCATGGAAGTGATTGCATCGTTACACGACTGCTAAACTACATCATAACTGCCAAAGCACTCAGAATCATGGTCCAACAAAGTTGACAGACAACTTTAATGATCCCAATTGTGAATATAATCTATTTATATTTAAAGCGATTAATGATAAGGAAGGACTTATATCTTCTACTTTGTAGTAGGTCATATACGTATTTTGTTTCTCATTTTCTTCACTACTGTCCACTTTTGTGTTTGACTGATTTTTTCAAGTCTACAATTTTGATTCTCATCTTATTTCCTTTCCTTATATTTTTTAACTTCTTAGTGGTGACCATGAGGATTACAATTAACATCTTATATTTATAACAATCTTCTTTTAATTAATACAAATTTAGCTTCAACAGTATACAACATTCTGCTTTTATTTAGCTCAGTTACCTCCCCTACTTACTTTGCTGTTACAAAAATTGCATCTTTATACATTGTGTGTCCATTAAGAGAGATGTGTAAGTATTTTTATGCATTCGTGCTTTAAATCATATATGAAAAAAAGAGAGGCCTGATATAAAAATATTACTGACTTTGTTTTATCTAAGTAGTTACCTTTACGGAGTCTTTGTTTTTATGGTTTCCAGTTACTGTCTAGTGTCCTTCCGTGCCAGCCAGAATGATTCCCTGTAGCATTTCTCATAAGGCAGTTCTGCTACTAACACACTCCCTCAGGTTTTGTGTATCTGGGCATGTCTTAATTTCGCCTTCTTTTTTGAAAGATAGTTTTGGTAGATATTGACATCTTGGTTCATAGTTTTGTTTCTGTATTTTTTTTCCAGTACCTTAAATACATCATCCCACTATTTTCTTGTCTCAATGGTTTCTGATGAAAAATCAACAGTTAAACTTGTTGAGACTCTCTTGTACATTAGGGGTCACTTATCTCTTGCTGCTTTCAAGTTTCTGTCTTCGTCTTTTGACATTTTGATTATGTCTCTCTATGGATATCTTTGTATTTATTGTCCTTTGAGTTCATTGAGCTTCTTGGATATCTAGATGACATTTGGGAAACTTCCAGTCATTACGTTTTCAAATATTCTTTCCGTCCTTTCATCTTTCTTTCCTTTCTGGGACTCCTT
The DNA here is from genome assembly GCF_030014295.1 of Loxodonta africana. Classification (NCBI taxonomy): domain Eukaryota; kingdom Metazoa; phylum Chordata; class Mammalia; order Proboscidea; family Elephantidae; genus Loxodonta; species Loxodonta africana. The sequence goes on along the minus strand of NW_026975001.1, from coordinate 270,414 downwards.
AATGAGTATATTGGTATGCTTGATGTTGTCCCGCAGGTCCCTTAGGCTCTGTTCATTTTCTTCATTCTTTTTCCTTTATGCTCCTGAGTTAGAACAATTTCAGTTGTGCTTTTTCAAGTTTACATTTTCCTGCTTTCTTGCTCAAATCTGCTGTTGAGCTCCTCTAATGAAATTTTTATTTCAGGTATTCAACTTTTCAGCTCTATAATTTCTATTTGGTTCTTTTGTATAATATTTCTTTATTAATATTTTCTACTTGTTCATAACATTCTTCTCTTGGTTTCCTTTTTTTTTGTCTATGGTTTCTTTAGCTCTTTGAGGAAATTTAAGACAATTGGTTTAAAATTTTTGTCTAGTAATCCCAATATCTGTGTTTCCTTAGGGATGCTTTCTGTTCATTTCTCTTCTTTCTTTCTTCTTAGCAAATGAACCGTCCTTTTCTTTTTCTTTTTATGACTTGAAATAGCGTGTTGAAAACTGTATATCTTAAATATTATAATGTAACTCTGGAAATCAGATTCCCTCCTGTCATTAGGGTTTGCTTTTTTTTTGTTTGTTTGTTCTTGATGGCCAGTCATCCATTTGCTTAGTGATGTTTCCAAACTAGTTCTGCAAAGATTGTATGTCTTCTCATGTGTGGACACTGAAGTTCTGTTCTGTTATGTCAGCAGTCAGTTCATGACCTGACAGTGATTTCTTTAAATGCTTGTAGCCAAAAAGGAAAAGTAACATTATCCCAGTCTTTGCAGATTGGCTCTGAACTGGGGCGTTCTTTCAAAGCTAAGCAAGAGAGCCTAAAACTCTGCCTTAGCCTTCACTTCCTGCCCCCATGGAGCCCAAAGATCAGCCAGAGGTGCAAGCCTAAAGTTTTGTCAGGATCTTTATGTGTATGTCTTCATCCTTAGGCAAGAACATTGCACTCCAGACTTCTCAGTATATGTGGTAGCCCTTCAAAGCCCTTAAACCTCTAAACATCGTCCTCTCAGCCTCTTTTTTTCCAAGGTTTTGGAAGTCTCTGCTGTTTTCTCTGTCCTTCATCCTTTGACCCTGAAGATAGGACCAATTCTTTGAGCTTCATACTCCTGAGTTTCCGTCACATCATACATTTTTTCTTGTGTGCTGTTGAGTCAATTCTGACTCATAGTGGCTATAGGATGGAGTAGAACTTCTCCAAAGGGTGTCTAAGGCTGTAATCTTTATGGAAGGAAACGGTCATATCTTTCTCCTGTGGAGTAGGTGGTGGATCAAATCAAAAGGTTTAACAGCTGAGTGCTTAACCACTGCACTACTGGGGCTCCTTTTGACATCATGCATCATAATAGATTTTTAACACACCCCTCAGAAACATAGAAGTCCATAAATTGTCAAGGATACAGAAGATTTAACATGTATAAAAATACCAAATTGATATATGTGTATGTGTGTGTATTATCTAACCACTAAAGAATATACATTCATCTCATGCACATACATAGTGTTTATAAAAATTGACTATATACTGTGTTATAAAGCAAGTCTCAACAAATTTCAAGAGTCTGCAATAATATAGAGGATACTATGTAAGTACACCATAATTAAAAAAAAAAAAAAACCATCTTAGAAAAAGAAAATACAAAATCTCCATGTGCTTGGATATTTTAAAATAGTATGAGTCAAAAAAGACATCATAATGAAAATTAGAATATATTTTGAAGTGAACAATTATGAACATAGTGCATATAAAAATTTGTGCAGTACAGACAATATAATATAGGTAACTTATAGCCTTAAAAATATAATTGGAAAGAACAAATCTTGAAAAATAAGTGAGTTAAACATCCATTCAAAATGTTGGGAAAAAACCAGAAACAAACATTCATAGGAATTTTTGTTTCTATTAATGATTGAATACATGCAGCAGACGATCAACAAAGACTAAAGTTGATTCTTAGAAAATGCTAGTAAAATTGACAAACTTTAGGCAAGATTGATCAAGTGAAAAAGAATGAAGGTATAACTAACGAGTATCAGAATTAGAAAGAAAATGACTACAGATCTTGCAGAACTTAAAGGTAATATGAGAATGTTATGAACCGTATTAGCCAATAAATTTGCAAATTTAGATAAAGTAGGCAAATGTATCATACCGTGTAAGTTAATAACAACGATTCAAGAAGAAACAGGAAGCAAAAGTAATTCCACAACTGTTCATAGAATTGAATTAGAGCTCAAACTATTCTCAAAAAGAAAACTTCATGTCAGATGGCTTTTCCTGCAAATTCTGCCAAATATTCAAGAAATATTTCACAAATTCTTCAATATAAAATGAAATATATACCGAAACTCATTTTATAAAGCTTGTAGAATGAATATTGATACCAAAACCTGACAAGAGTAGCAGAAGATGGGAAAATTACAGGCCAATGTGACTGATGAATATAGATGCAAAATATAAAAAGAAATAGGCAAAACAAATCCAGCAATACTCTAAAGAAGAATATATTATGACCAAGTTGGGTCTATCCCAAGAATTCAAGGTTAGTTTAACATTCAAAAATGAATCAGTATAATTTGCTATATGTACAGGAAAAATAAATGTGATTATATTAATAGGTGTAATAAAATAAGTATTTGATAACCTTCAGCATCCACTCATGTTTTTTAAAAGAACATCTAGCATGCCATGAGACCAGAAGAACCAGAAGGTTCCCAGCTACTGTCGCTGAACATTTTGATCAAAGAGTCCATAGAAAAGCCCTGATTAAAAGGGGGAAAATGCAGAACAGAATTTAAAATTCTCATGAACCCTAGACTTTTTGGAGCCATTGAAGGTGAATGAATTCCTGAAACTATTGCCGTGAGATAATCTTTAAACATTACACCAAAAGCATTCCCTTGAATCATCTTAAAACCGAAGTATAAAAAAGAAAAAACCAAACTGTTGCTGTTGAGTTGATTCTGACTCAGAGACCCTGTAGGACAGAATAGCACTGCCCCATAGAGTTTCCAAGGTGCAGGTGGTGGATTCAAACTGCTCTTCTTTTGCTTGGCTACCGTATCACTTAATCACTGTTGCACGAGGGCTCCAGAACATTGGCTTACTTAACTAATAAAAATGGTCTACCTTAAGCATATGCTCTTTTAAGAACTCTCTGTGTGGCATCAGATTGACAACAGCTACTGAAAAGATTAGATAGGAACCTTAAGGAGCAGTGGGTTTATGTTAATGACAGAGGAACAACTCAGAAAAGGAGGGTAAGAATAGTTGCACAACTTGAATGTAACCGATGTCATTAAATTGTACAGGTAGAAACTGTTGAGTTGGGGTATGTTTTGCTGCATATATTCTCAACCACAAAAAACACATTTACAGGTAATAATTAAAAAAATGTCAAGGAGAGCTAAATATTTTGAAAATAAGACAGAGTTGCATGTGAGGGAATGAGTGGGGTGAGCTGTTTTAGATTAATAGTCAGTAGAGGCTTATGGGATCAGGATAGTTGAGGAGATAACTGAACTATATCAAAGGAGAGAATAGCTGTATGAAGTTCTGGAGGGAGGATATTGCCAATAAAGGAAAGAGTTGTTTCTGAGGCCCTTAAATAACCAAGTGTTTTGGCATGTTTGAGGAAGCTCAGGAAATAAGTCATGGCTAGTGTGGAGTGAACTGAGGGAAGACTGTTAGGAAATGAGGTTAGTATGGTGGGCAAGCCCCGCATCATGAAAGACCATGGGAAGGATTTGGGAATTTTTCCTAATCGCCATGAGAAGCCACTGAGATGATGCTGTTATGTAGATTGTAAGAGAGAAGATTGGTGGCATGGAGTCCAGTTTTAACCAAGAGATGATGGTGGCTGTAAGGTGGAGGTAGTGAGAAGTGGATAGAGTCAGGATTTATTTTAAAGTAGAGCCAAGAGTCCAGAATATGTATCAATGGATTGGATGTAAGATTTGAATAAAGGAGAGGAATCAAGGATGATTCCTAGGTTTTTGTCCTGAACAACCCAGAGGATAGTGAGAACACTTGCTGAGATAAGGAAGACTGGAAGGTAAATAAGACGCTTGGACCAAGAATTTTATTTGAACCACATTAAGTTTGAGATGCCTAGTAGACATTCAAGGGGAGATGTAGTCAGCCATGGGTAAAGGAACAACAGGGCAGAGTATGTAAATGAGGGTATCCTAGGGCTCGGGTGGAATCGACTGCCATGAATTGGCTCAAACAACCTAGACAGTGAGAAGTGATGAGTGATGTTACTTAAGCAGGGCATGGAAATCAATGAAAAAGGTGTGGGAGTGGCAGGGAGGCTAAGGTAGAGAAGTTTCTCTCTTCCTAAACCTGATTGGCTGGATTTGAAGACATCATAAGTTCCTGTATGAGGAATATCCAGCAAATTACCAGTTGATTTAATAAACTGATAACAAAGTCCACCTTTCAGCCAAAGATTGAAAAACAAACAAACCAATTGCCATCTAGTGGATTCTGACTCTTAGCAACCCTATAGGACTGAGTAGAACTACCCCATAGGGTTTCTAAGGAGCAGCTGGTGAATTCAAACAGCAGACCTTTTGGTTAGCAGCTTAGCTCTTACCCACTGCACCACCAGGACTCAGACCAAGAATAACACATGTGAGGAACTTACTCCTTAGTTCAATCAAATATGTAGAAATTCAAATTTGTAATTTTGGAGATTCCCCCTCTTTTTTTTTGAAATGGGGGGCATTGAGATGGAGGATTTTCTTATGCCCACCATCCTAAGGGATTTAATTAACCCATAGTTGAGACATTGTAAACATCTTAAAAAATTATTACCTTTGAGAAACTTGAGGGTGAGTAGGCATATCACCTGGCTCCTCTTAAACTCGTTTTAAAAACCTCACTTGAAGACTCACCTGCCTTTTTGAATAAGTGACAGCTTGAATAGGCAGGGTTCAGGGAATTGCCAACCAAAGGTATGGTTTCTCCAGAGGCCTCCAAGGGGTGTAAAAGAAGAGCGGAGCCAGACCCCGTGCTTGGGACACACCCTTGGTATGAAATATTTGAGTGTGTGTGTGGTGAGGGAGCACTGGGTGTGGGAGAGTGGGATAGGTGGGTAATCGGGAAATGCCTGTTTTTTTTTTTTTTTTTTAAGAAACAGTTTTTTACTTTTTTTTTTTTTTAGTTACAATGAACAGTTCAGGGGAGACACATTCCTTATTTGCAGGGGCTAGTGGAAGTGCTGATAGCTGAGAATGTAGCCTGCTCCCCAAGTGTGAGTTGGCATTTTGGAGAGAAAACTTGATGTTTGGAGCACTGACTGGCCCTGCCTTTTCTAAATAATTAAGGATGGTGGGGTGGTGGTGAGAGAAAGAGGATGGTCTATGAACGCTGACCCTGGAAAATTAACCCGAGTGTGTGGGTTGTGGATAGCAGGAAAAGAACATCACCCGCAAATGACAGCGGTGCCTTTATTTATTTATTTATGCTTCTTTTTAGTTCTGAGTTGTTTTTAAGCCACAAATTAATGGGGCCACCATGAGTTTTCAGAGAATGAGTTTTACAAAAATCCAAGTGTTTTAAATATTGCAAGGATTTACTTATATATGCTGTATATGAGAAAAGTCCTTCTAGTTATAGGGAGGAGAAAGAAAGTATATTTAGGAATTAAATTTTCACAGTTCTCTGAATTCTTATATTTCTCCTGTTGTCCATTTTTCTTTTTTTGTCCTTCATCCACCTCTTCCACCTTGACCCACTGTCTTCATCATCTAGTGCTGCCATAACAGAAATACCATGAGTGGATGGCTTTAACCAAGAGAAATGTAATACCTCACATTAAAGTAGGCTAATAGTCCAAATTCAAGGCATCAGCTCTAAGGGAAAGCTTTCTCTCTCTTTCGGCTCTGGAAGAAGGTCCTTGTCCTTAGCCTTCCCATGGTCAAGGAGCTTCTCAGGTGCAGGGACCCTGGGTCCAGGAGACATGCTCTGCTCCTGGTGCTGCTTTCTTGATGGTATGAGGCCCCCACCTCTCTGTTTGCTTCCGTTTCGTTTTATCTCTGGAGAGATAAAAGGTGGTGCAGGCCACACACCAGGGAAAGGTGACCTGAGTGAGGGTGGTGTTACAATCCCACCCTAATCCTCTTAAAGTAAAATTACAATCACAAAATGGAGGACAACTACACAATAGTGGGAATCATGGCCTAACCAAGTTGAAACACACGTTTTTTAGGGTCATAATTCAATCCATGACACCCACCAAACCAAACTTGTCACCATCAAGTTGATTCCAACCCGTAGAGACCCTAGTTGATTTGAACTCACAGAGACCCTATAGCATAGAGTAGAACTACCCCATAGAGTTTCCAAGGACTAGTTGGTGGATTCGAACTGCTGACCTTTTGGTTACCAGCTGAGCTCTTAACCACTATGCCACCAGGGCTCTTCTTGATCCACAGTCCACCCTAATTCACCACTGTGTTAGAAAAAGGATTTGCTACTCTGAAATAAGAACCTTTTACTATACTTTTGTGTTAGTGGTTGCTTTGGGTATGTCTTTAAGAACTGAACAGTTACCTCATACCCGTTAAAAACCCATTGCCACTGAGTCTATTCCAACTCATAGCAGCCCTACAGGGCAGAGCAGAACTGTGCCATAGACTTTCCAAGGAGCGCCTGGTGGATTTGAACTGATGACCTTTTGGTTAGCAGCCATAGCTCTTAAACAGTACACCACCAGTGTGGGAGGGGTTTAATTGATAACATGATGTCTGGGCTCCTAAGGGAGATGGAATGGATGTGCAGGAGAAGGGCATGCAGAGTTTGCCTGTATAGTCCCCAGAACTCTGTTCAAGATCATAACACACCTCAGTAATCACTTGAATCTAAACATACAACTTTAACAGTTGATGTAAATGACTTTACACATGAATTTTGGAACTCTTTCTCAATGGAAGTTCCTTCAACCTAGTCGTTTGTTTGTATTCCCTTAATAATTATGAAAACTAACATTTATTCTGTTCATTCTGTGTGTAAGGCCTTTTTCTAAGTGCCATATATTTGTGTGTTTTATTTAACCTGCGTAACAACCTTTTGAATAAGACCCATTTTAGAAATGGGAAACTGAGGCAGTGAGAGGTAATGTTCCCAGATCACCCAGGTGATAAATTCAGTTAGGATTTAAACCCAGGCAGTTTGTTTCAGAATTTGCTTATGTAATCACTGTACATTACAGCAGTGAGCCCTAGTGGCTCTGTGGTTAAAGAACTTGGCTGCTAACTGGAAGGTCAGTGGTTCGAACCCACCGGCCTCTCTGTAGGAGACAGATGTGGCAGTCTGCTTCAGTGAAGACTTACAGCCTTGGGAAACCCTATGGGGCAGTTTTACTCTGTCCTTTGGGGTCACTATGAGTTAGAATCAACTTGATGACAGTGGGTTTTGGCACAAAATACTAATGTACAGTGTATTCTATATGCCATATATATGTTCAGAAACTAATTTTCCGAACATTTATGCCATATATAGATTACCAATCCAGTTGTCGTTGAGTAGATTTTCACTCATGACGACCCCGTGAGTTTTCAGAGTAGGACCGCCCTCCATACGGTCTTCAATAGCTGTGACCATTTGGAGGTAGATTGCCAGGCCTTTCTTCCAAGGCAACTCTGAGTGGATTTAAACTGCCAACCTTTCAGTTAGTAGCTGAGCACTTAACTCTTTGTGCTACCTCATACATATATATACTAGGAGGTTTTCCTCCTTATTTGTACTTTAACGTTTTTTAGACTGTTATGAATACATGTTCCTGGCAGTTAACTACATGCTAAAGAACAGAATAGGCACATGTAACCCTCTCTTACCTTCTCCCTCCCCTCTTTCACAGAGATGAAATGAAAAGGAATTAATGAGGACAGATTATTGGATTAGGGCCCATACTCAGGGCTCTAACAGCATGGGGAGTTTCTCCTGTCACTTCAGTTCTTGTTCAGGAATTGGTACCTGCTTTTTGTGAATCACAAAGACCAGTGCTTTATATCAAGCCATTTAGATTTGGGGTATGGAGCAGTGATTTTAAAAAATTAAATTTTATTTTCAGAGATTTTTTTCTAATAATTGTTTACATTTATTTTAACTGTATATTCTAAAACCCCTACAAAAAGGCTGAATGAAGTTCTTCCCTGAAGGGTGCATATTTTGCAGTCCAGACATCCTGCTCCTCTCAGTCTAAGAGTCCTAGCACGTCTTCAGGTGCTTTCTCCTTTGACCTTGAGGCCATGCCTGCACCCTCTGCAGCCAGGTCTCCCACATGTGTAGCAGCACCAGTAGGTGTGGTAGCCTCTTCAGCCCCTGTCTCTTCCTCCAGATGCTCCTGGAGGTGCCTGGCTCTTCTTGCCAGGACTCCAGGATGCTGACCAGGGACTCAGTGTTGGTTAGAGTGAGGGCAGACCTGATGGCACTCACTTTCTTCAAAAACTCAGCCTCAAGACCAGGGCCTTTTGCTGACAGGGGTGCGAGATGTTTTGGTCTGGTCTGCCAGACCATGGCTAACCCCTTGACCTTACACACTTGGGTAAAATACTCATACTTGACCTATTGATCTCTGGAGTAATTTGATGAGTGAGAATTCTGCCTAGTGGAAGCTGTTGAAAAAGACCTCGCTGATACCTGGGGAATCCTCCTGGGCTTGGAACTTGGGCTTTTTGTTCTCATGTTCTACCCTGAGTGACACTTTCCTCTTGGGTTGAGACTTGCAATAATGGAGAGTTAATTTACATGAGCCCTCTGGGCTCTGGTTTCTCAACTGTGACCTAAGTCTCTGGTCTCAGGGATCCCTGGAGACCTGTCCATCACCGCCATCCTCCACCTCCACAGTCCCCATGGTTTCTTTCTTCTTCCCCAGGCACCGACCATACTTTAGGGAATTTACTCTGGGCAATAAAGTCTCCTCCAGAAAATTTCAGTGATGGTACTACCTTATAGTAAAAGTCTATCGTTTTTCAAAAAATTATAATACATTGATTAAAAAAAAAAAACTCCCAATTTTCTTTTAGTAGATTCCAATTCATAGCAACCCTATAGGACAGAGTAGAACTCCCCACAGGGTTTCCAAGGAGCGGCTGGTGGATTCCAACTGCCAGCCTTTTAGTTAGCAGCCAAAGGTTTATCCAGTGATAGTTTATAATATAAACAGAGGACAGCCACATTAAAAAAAAAAAAATTTTTTTTTTTTTTTGCATTTGTTGGATGGAAGTGAATTTGCTCCTGTGGAATATGGAAATTACCTCATTCTCTGCACCTTCATGATAATACATGGTTTCTCTAAAAGCTGTTTTCTATGAAAGTTATTTTTTTAGGTAAATTTAGAGTGTAAACATTGAAACAGGAGAATCGGTCTCCTCTTTGTAACTTGTTTTCATCCTCCTTTTAAGGGAAGGATTTTCATAGAAGGAATTATTCTTAAAGAGACAGCGTTATTTGTACTTTTCTGTATAATTTAAAACTTCTCCTCGTACCGTTAACTAGCCTACACCCGGAGATTAAAATTGCATTTCTCTGAACAGAAGCCCATTACCACGTCCTTCAGGGTGAGGCAGAAACAGATGTCCATATATGAGAGTCTGATGGCACAAACCTTAGTAGCCAAATCACAACCATGCCTCCTGTGTGTGGGGGTGGGGCAGGGCTTGAATATGTCAGCATAAGGCTCAGTATTTTTCTGAGTATGAGGGAATGATTGGCGAGTTAAGGAAGAAAGAGAAGGAGTTTGGGAGGGGAGTGTAAGCTCCAGTGACAGACAGAAGATGGGGTGGGGGATCTCTCAAAGGGTATTAGAGGCCAGTCAGAAAAGCAGGAAGCAGCAGGAAGCAGGGCCAGTGGAGGGCAGCACCGCGTGGAGGAGGATAGCAGAGGTAATAGTAGTGGGGAGGGCAACAAAACTGGCCTGAAAAGAGTGATACATGACTGATCCTAGATGAAGCTCAGGTTAAGAAAAGTAGGAAAATAAAAAATTCTATCCTGTAGCCATCTTTGTGGTTAGGGGTTGTTAGGCTCTTGAGGGAGGTGGGCAGGAGACACAGGAGGGTAACGGGAGTTCCTGGATCTAGGGAGGAGTCTACAACCCTTCTGCCCTCAATGATGTGGGTTCTGGGCTCTTCAACCTACTACTCCCAGAACCTCCTGAGTAATTTCCTTAGTTCTTCACATGGTATATTAATTCCATCTCATTAGAAAATATAATAATTAAGTACGCTTCTTCCTACCCACCCTTTCCACCATCGTATACTCTCTGCACCAGTTACCCACTGGCTTCCTTCCCTTCCATCATGTTCAGATCCAAAACAATAGAGTGCCTTGTCTGCAGCTATTCTGGAAAGCTCTCAAACTTTCAATTGGATTCTTTCATTTCATCCCTCATTTATTCCTACATTTCTTATTGACAAAATAAACTTTGGTTAATTATGTACTAAATGACAGAAAGTGTTTTCTCAGGAGAATCTTCCTTATGACCTTAACCATTCATCCCAAATCCTTCATCTTGTCCTACCATGGCTCTCTTTTCTGGTGGAAGTCAGACCTTTTGTTCTGTAGCGCTCATCAATCTGGGACAATTTTTCCTCATCTTTATCTGGAGTCTTAGAGAAAGGCCTTTTCCTCATGTATCACTGTTTCATCCTGCCTGGGTGAAGATGTCCAAACATAATGGTCTTCTGAAGGACCTTTATCCCTTCTCCCAGCAGGAAGCGTTGATAACCTGGGGACTCTGGCTTGCTCCTGAATTTCCTTGATTCAGTAGCTACGGTTTCTCTCCCACGAGACCTGAGGTCGGCACCCTTTTCAAAAAGCAGCTGAGATCTGAGTTAGCACCAAGGCTTCCGTAATCCTGTGTGACATCATTGCTGACAGTGCTGAGTTCCATGGGCCCAGTTTGAAGCTAAATACGGCAACCAGAAAAACATGAAACTGTCAGGTAGGCACTTGAGAAGTGCTAGTGCCAATGTGGGAAGAAGGAGATTAGATATCAAAAATGAATTGCAACGTTTCTGTGCCCTGTAAGGGGTTACTATCCCCTGGTGGGTAAAGAGAGCACAGGGAATGATAACAGTATCATGGGCAGCTGCTTTCTCCCAGTCCTCTCATTTGACTCTGTTGGAATCATGTCTCTCCAGCTCTGGTTATAAAATGTCTACTCGGAGCCACTCTTAGGTCTCCTTAGCCTCTGAGGCTTCACACAGGCTCTGCTCTCTGACTAGGAGATGTTCTCTCCCTTCCCGTCTGCTGGCCTACTCTCCCTGGTGAAGCATGAAGGTGAAGAAAACTGACCCCATTGGAACAGATTAGGCTTATGACTTACCAAAAAGCCCTAAGACTCAGGAGTTTTGTGGTCAGCCAGAATGGGAAGTTTGGGAGTTGACTTGGGGAAAGCCCATGACAGACTCTGCTTTTGTTTAGGATGCCATTTAGAAGAGAAACCAGCAAATGGGGAGACCATTTGAGGAAGAAATTAAGAAGGTTGGGGTGGTGATGAGGAAGGAGGAGACTTCTCCAAGGAAAAGAAAAGTTTTAACATGAGGATGGTAGGGGCTTCTTTTGTGTGACCCCAAAGGACAGAAGGGGCAGGAATGGTAGGGAAACAATAGAACAAAAGATAATCTGTGCCTGTTCACAAATATAACAAATGTCCCAGTGTTTTCACCCTGTTTCCTCAGACTTTTCTCATCAAGCCATCCTTCCGCTTTTACTGAAGCCTGTGGAAAATACCTGGGGCTTCCTGGATGCTCGGCCTTTTTTCATCCCTTAACTATTCAGTCATATTCCCAACTTGGTTCAGGTATCACTTCCTGGTTGCAGTCTTCCCTGAATCTTCTCCTGGTAGATGAGTCCACTTCTTGCTCTGTACTCCATTGTACCCAGGAAACCCTTTACCACAGCATAAAACACAATTGCATTTACTACACATCTTCCCCTCTCTGTGCCCATGCCTTCTATGAGACTCCAGAACACCTTTCATTAGCAGTATGAGTCGTCTTCTACCTGTTGAAGGCCGACCTTACGGTTGCTTCAGCCATTGAAATAGTAGCAGAGATGATAGAAGGAGAGAATTGAAAAGATTTTACATTGAGTCTTGCCCTTTTGTTGCTCTTAAACCCTGAGAACCTGTGGGAATGACCCCAGGCCAGCCTGCTGAATGATGAGGGACCATTGGAAAGAGGATCCAGCGGTTTCCCTGAGTTGATTTTATGAAACTGGCTCGCAGGTGACCTGGAATCAAATTGTAGACACATGAGTAAGCCCTGCTGCGAGTCACTGTGGCTGGCCCAGATCAGAAGAACCCCAAAGTGACAACCTGAAAAATTGTGAGCTTAGTAAATGGTTGTTTTTTTAAGACACTACCTTTTGGAGTCATTTGTTACACAGCAATACGTGACTGATACACCTGTTGACTTGGCTGTTTCTCTTACCAGGCAGTGAGGCAACTTCTCTAAGTCATTTCATCACCAAGAGCATCTGGCCTAGGGTCTGACATGTAGCTGTTTATACAGGAAATCTTTGTTGACTTAATGCATGAATTAGTAATACGAATTTTATGTGCGAGTCTGCACAAAATCATGTATGAAAAAAAGCATGATTTTTTAAAAAATAAAATGAATTGAGGCTCAGAACTACGTGCTTACAAAATTGAGGGGAGTTTTTAACCTCACTTACTTTTAGGGTACTCCCTCATCCAGATATGCAGTAATTCCCAGGGTCTAATGAAGGACCAGTGCTTGGAGAAGACCTTCAACACACCCATTGCCTCAGCCTATGTGGGTGATCTCTCTAGAAGCATTCGTTCTGCTGTTTCCATTCTCAGCTGGAGCATGAGAACCTTGGTGGGGCTGTCAACAGCATAACAGGGTTTGTCTACTTATGTGCCTGCATCAGCCTTTGAGGTGCTGTAACCTACTCCAGGGCACTATCAAGAAGGAGATCCTACCCCTTCCCAATGTCTAGGACCCTACTATCTGACTGTCACTCTTCCCCTGGGCTCCAGTCCACTCAGTGTGATCACCCCAGTGAGCTGAGGCTTTTACCACAGACTCTTCAGAGTCTTGAAGTTTCAGGGCTTCAACACCGTGACTCCAGCTATCTCCTTGAAATGAGGTAGGGAAGGAGGAAAAATGTAGGAAGACTTTATTTTCCATTTAATGTTGCAATAAAATTTCTTGCCCTGCGTTTTTGAAGGGTCCTACCTAACAATTCCCTCTGTTCTCTTCCAAGATGTAGGACGATGAAGAGTGAATGTTTGTTGTGTCATAATCTGCAGAAGGCCGCAAAGTGCACATGGGGTCCATTCCCCCGATGCTCACACTAGAGCACCCCACCCACGTGGAAATCTCTGCAAGTGTTACTGAGTCCCTCCCACATCCACAGTGAACAGCTTTCAGATTCTTATAAGAGGGAATTGTGTCCTAACACCAGCTGCTCCCTGGAAACCCTATGGGGCAGTTCTACTCTGTCGTATAGGGTCTCTGAGTCAGAATTGACTAGATGGCTACAGGTTTGGTTTTTTCTTTCAGGCGGGTGGTGAGAGTTTGATGTCAGCTCCATAATCGTGTTATTAAAAAATGATGACAAAGTACCAGGTGAAAGTAACAAAACAAAACTGAAATGTAATGGCTTTTTCACATTTATTGGCCCCACAGAGTTCCTTCGAGGTGTTTACTTTTCACTAGATTTGGAGAAATCTTTGTGAGAGAGACAACAGCTTGAGAAAGCTCCAAAATTACGTTTCCCTCCTTAATGTTAGGTTACATTAAGAGCTGGTTGGCTGGTTTATGATCTGCCTGCTTCACAAAAATAGAAGGCCCATGCAGGCAGGAACTTGTCTGTTGTGTTTGTCAGAGCATCCTGGTACCTGGTGCCTAAGAAGTGCTAAAAAATTATTTGAGTGAATGTGGGTGGGTTTTTATAAAAAAACACTGTGTTGCTGTCTTTATTTAGTTAAATAGTGAAAACAGGGATAAGGAAAATGGAGACAATTATTTGTATAATTTAGAGTTACATAAGATGAGAATAGAACTTGAATAATGAAGAGATAAAAAAATAAGCTGTACGGATGGAATGTACCCCCTTCCCTTTGCTTTGGAGGGAGACATTTTAAAATTGGATTGTTTTTTCCCTACTGATTTATAGGTTCTATATGTTAATTGAAAAGTTAGTCTTTTAGGAATCACAAATACTTCTATTGAGATACAATTCACCTGCCGTAACACTGCCTTTGAAAATATGCACAATACCGTGGCTTTTAGTATATGGGCAGACTTGGCACAACAGTCACCACTGTCTAGCTTCAGAATATTTTCAGTGCCCAGTAAATAAAGGCCCTTGTTAATAAAGGCGTATTAACAGTCATCCTCATTACTCCTTTCCTCCAAGCCATAGCAACCACTAATCTACTTCTGTCTGTGTTGGTTTGTTCTGGACATTTCATGTAAATGGAATCATACACGATGCGGTCATTTGTGTTTGGCTTCTTTCATTTAGCGTAATATTCTCGAAGTTCGTCCATGTTGTGGCATGTATCAGTACTTGGTGCCTTTTTGTGGCTGAGTAATATTCCAGTCTATGAATATACCACATCCTGTCTATCAGGTCATGACATGTGGGTTCTCTCCACAGTTTGGCTGTTACGAATAACACTACTAGGAATCCTCTGTGTGAGTTTGTATGTGAACATGCTTTTGATTCTCCGGGTGCAGACCTAGGAGTGCAATTGCTGTGTTGTATGGTAATTCTATGTTTAACTTTCTGCAGAATTGCCAAACCATTTTCTGAAACAATTGGATCATTTTACATTTCCACCAGCGGTATTCCAGCTTCTCCACATCGTCGCCCACACTTGTCCATCCTGTTGAGTTTAGCCATCTTACTGCTTTTGAAATAATAGTGCACTTTAGTTTAGATTTGCATTTCCCTGATGACTAATGAGGTTACGCTTCTTTTCCTGTGCTTGTTGAGAGTTTCTGTATCTGCTTTTGAGAAATCTCTATTCAAATCCTTAGCCTGCAAACTTTTTTTCAGCTTTTTGCCTGTATTTTTACTCCCTTCATATACTTTTTGATATGCCAAAGATCTATAGATCTTAACAGTTTTAGCCTTCATATTTTGGGATTTTTAAAAAGTCTTTCTCTTTTATCAATAAAAAGAAAATAAAAACTTCTAAAATTTTTATGGTTGCATATTTTAATTTTCAATATTCTATCCATCTGGAATTTTGTTTTGTGTAAGGTATGAGAAAAAGGATGAAAACATTTTTACAGGTGGTCTGAGTGATTACCAGATTGCTACAAACGCTCCTTTTCCCATGACCCATATCTTAACTGCATTTTCCCGTAGTCTGTACAGAGAAGCCTTTTTACAAAGGGAGGCCACCATTCCCAGCCATTTCATTTTAAGGTTTGTTTTCTGCAATTAAATCCCTTGTGTATCTTATCTACACACCTTTTCTTTTAAGCTAATGCAAATTTTGTGTGAGTAGGACCTTGTTGAGTGTAAGATGGGCTTGAATTTCATAACTGGTTCCGTGTGGTGCAGCCCAGCAGACGGACAGACAGAAGCAAGGGCTGCAGAGGCGACAGAAGCTATGAGAACATGAGCCTCTAGAGATTTGCTGTGGAATTTCAGATAAAGATTCCACGTGCCAGGAATAGTCTACATCATGTGGACGCAGTGGTGAAAGTACACATTGTCCCTGCCATTGTGAAGGGGACACCCAGTGCGGGTGGGAGGGGGACTGGTAAAATGCAGTCCAGAGAAAGGACAGACCATGCTCCAGGAACCACACTGGACTTCAGAGAGCTTTGTCGGCTGCCGTTCATCTGTCCGGCTTCTAGATGTCAGAGTGCCCTCAGGCTCAGTGCTTAGTCCTCTCTCTCTATTGACACCCTCTCTCTAGGATGCCTCAGTGAGTCGGTTGCTGTCTGTCTGTAGCTGAGGATGTGATGTTTACACCTCCATCCATTTCAACTCCTCCTGGTTCATGACTTCTATTCAAATGTCAGCGTAACTCTCTGTACCGAGTTCTTCATCTGTAAAATGTGCCTTATAATGATACATTCCTCACATGGGTATCATGCAGAGCAAGTATCTTAAGAGAGGAGAAGCCCTCACAAGAGTCCTGGCACCAGTAAGTGTTAGCTGTCAGTATTATTACCTGACATCTCCACGTAGATGTCTAACAGCTATGCCATGTTATCAACGCCATGAAACAATTCTTGGTCCCAACCCCATTCCACCCTTATCGATGAATTTCTCAGGGCTTCAGTGATGGGAATGTGTGCGTTTTTCCACATAATGGACATGGCTAATAAAGGTTGGCCTGGTCCTTCATAATAAGTTGCTCCAAAGTTTATATGGGTGGACTCAGACAAGTGATAGCCAACTAATATAGACAAAAAATAGAACTCTCAGCTGCTCATATTTGTACTCTCAGCCTAGAATATCTGGTGAGGGTACTATATGGACTGAATTGTGTAACCCCAAAGGTACGTTGAAATCCTAACTACTGTACCTATAAATGTGACCTGATTTGGAAATAGGGGATTTTTAAAATTATTTTAATGAGGCCATACCAGTGTAGGGTGAGTCCTAAACCTAATCCCTTCTGAGTTACAAAAAGAACAGAATAGACACAGACACAAACAGCGGAAGAGGGAGACAGACAAAGGGAAAGATAATCTACAAGGCCAGGAACGCAAAGGGTGGCTGGAAGCTGCTAGAAGCTGAGGTAGACACGAGCCATGCCCTGAATTCCTACTTCTAGCCTCCCGAACTGTGAGAAAATAAATATCTGTTCTTTAAAGCCACCCAATTGTGTTATTTTTTTCTTATGGCAGCACTAGATGACTAACACATACCCATGGCTATACATGAAGCCTGGTGTAAAATAGTGTTCTCCCCTCCTTGTCTAGCCTACCTGAATCCTGCTATTTCCCTATCAGTGTCCTCTGCCTTCACTAAGAGCTACAACAGAGTCGGCTTGATGCTGATGCATAGAAATGCAGTTTATTTTTTAGTTTATATTTATGATTGACTAGCATTAATTTCAATGGTTTGTAAATTTTTCTGTGGAGGCATTTCTGTAATCTATGAGTAATAGCAGTTGCAGCTTTTCCTTCTTTTTGTTGTCATTTTGTTCTAGCTTGGGCCTCCAGTGTTAAATATTTAATATAAATTATGATAGAAAGCATCCTTATTTTTTTAATATTTTTATGTGTGCTTTAAGTGAAAGTTTTCAAATCAAGTCAGTCTCTCACACAAAAACGCGTATACACCTTGCTACACACTCCCAATTACTCTCCCCCAAATGAGGCAGCCTGCTCTCTCCCTCCACTCTCTCTTTTCGTGTCCTTTTCTCCAGCTTCTAAACCCCCTCCACCCTCTCATCTCCCTTCCAGGCAGGAGATGCCAACATAGTCTCAAGTGTCCACCTGATCCAAGAAGCTCACTCCTCACCAGCATCCCTCTCCAACCCATTGTTCAGTCCAATCCATGTCTGAAGAGTTGGCTTCGGGAATGGTTCCTTTCCTGGGGCAACGGAAGGTCTGGGGGCCATGACCACCGGGATCCTTCCAGTCTCAGTAAGACCATTAAGTATGAATTTATGAGAATTTGGGGTCTGCATCCCACTGTTCTCCTGCTCCCTTAGGGTTTCTCTGTTGTGTTCCCTGTCAGGGCAGTCATTGGTAGTAGCCGGGCACCATCTAGTTCTTCTGATCTCAGGATGATGTAGTAGCTGATTCACGTGGCCCTTTCTGTCTCTTGGGCTCGTAATCACCTCGTGTCCTTGGTGTTCTTCATTCTCCTTTGATCCAGGTGGGTTGAGACCAATGGATGCACCTTAGATGGCTGCTTTCTAATGTTTAAGACGCCAGACACCAGTCTTCAAATTGGGAAAGCATCCTTATTTTAATGCTAATTAATTTTAAAGAGAATGTCCCACATTTTCCCATGAACTATCATGCCAGTTGTATTTTTCCAACTTAAGGAACTCCTTTTCTGGTCCATGATTGCTCAGAGTCCTTATCTCTCAGTGTGATTGGATTTTATCAACCGCTTTGTCCCCATCTCTTGAGGTGAGCATGTCTTTTCTTCTTCCATCTATGCTTATGGTGAATTAAATTATTAAATCTTTAATGTTCACTCAAGCTTGCATGCTGACGATAAACCCCCTTGATGATGGCGTATTACCTGGTTTATACTTTGCTGGATTTCCTTTGCCAGTATTTTATGTAGGTTTTTGCATCTCAGTTACTTGGTGTGCTTGGCCTGTAACTCTTCTTCTATCATCCTTGTCTAATTTGGTGTCAGTATTAAACTAGCCTTAGGGATGAAGTAGAGGAGCATCTCATCTTTTTCTCTTCTTTTCTGACTTTGCACAAGATTAAAATGCTCTGTTTCTTGCCTGTTTGCTGCAACCTGAATGAAAGTGGTCTCGGCCTCCTATTTTCTTAGGGAGATCTTGAACTACTGACCCATTTTGTGTAGTGATTAAAGGTCTTTTCTGGTGCTACTTAGAAAAATTTCCACTGCATGTTCTAGGCTGCTAGGATTTCATCTTTAAATGTTATGTTGTTATCACGATTTTCAGTCTCATCCACGTCAATTAATCAATCCCAGATTTTCCCTCATTTTTCCAAACTCAGACTCTACATCTATTCCTGGCAGCAATTCCCTTATCTAAGACTTGTTTGCAAACAAAAATACAACCCAGCATCTTTGAGTCCATGATGTGAGAATACAGTCCCATATAACTTTTTTGTAACTGTTGTTAAGTGTTTCTCCTCTTTTTTTTTTTTTTGTTCATTTCCCACCTATCTAGCAGTTTCAAAGTTGTGCACTTAAGGTTGAGGTCATTAGCTGGATTGACTCCGTGCAGGGCCATGGGGTGCTAGTTGCAAATGGGCATCAAAAGAGCACTCCTCTAGAACTAGGAGGCAGGAGGAGGTGGTTGGGCGGTTGCGGGAGGGGGGAGGGAACTGGGCAGGGCTGTGTGGAGAGGGGCGCCCAGGGGAGGTGCCAGGTCGGAGGCTGCCCCACCACAATCTCACGTGCATCAGGAAGGAGCTGGCTGCAGGAGCCTTTCGCGAGAGTCCCAGCCCACCCAGCCTTGCCCTGAACTCAGACCCGCTAGGCTCACAGGTCCCACCAGAACTAGGGGGACCTGTGAGCTACCGATGTCAAGTCCCAGGGTACACCCCTGAGCCCAGTCACAGTGCTTATGCTGGGATAGTAGGGCAGAGGAGGCGTATGGGGACTTGGGTCCAGAGGGTGACCCAGAAAGGGTGGGAGAGTTGTGGTCACTCTAGGACTCTGGCTCCGCACGTGAAGGGCCCCAGGTTGCACTTCCAGGAGGAGAAGGCGAAGCCACAGAGGCCACACTGCTCACACAGCAATCCCCCACCCCCCTCTGCCCTTTCTCCAGGCGGGACGCCCCTCCTGTGCTGTCCTCAGAAGGGCTCTTCAGGGACCACACCCCTAGTTTGTGAAGCAGCAGAGCCTGCCCCAGTCTGGACCAGGGACTTTATTTCTTCCACTCTCACCACTGGCTGAAGGCAGACTCCTGTCTCCACAGACTAAAGAGGAATTATCAAAATGAGCTCGAAACTCTAGATTTGAGTTAAGGATCATAAATTAACACAGAAAAATACAACTTTAACAACAAAGACCTGTTTGGAGCCCCAGTTGGAATTAAAAAAAAAAAACTTGAACAGAGGGAGTGATAAAGTCTTCCTTCTTTTGCCACCCTCTCTTGGTGGTCCCAAGCTTTCTCATCTCCTACCTCACAAGACTCTATCAACTGCTTTGAGACTTTTAGAATAAAGATCCCCAGTCATATCACTGCTGTTACCCTGTGAGGATTTCCCCAGTGCTGGGTTAGACTAAGACAGAATCCTTCCAAGGCTTCCAGGGCCTGTGTACTGGACGGTCAACACACGGAGCCTCAGAGCCCACTTCGTTTTTCCTGTAGTTGGGCATGACCCCAGGGACATGACCCTTGAGAGTGCTGACACTTCCTGAAGCCAGTGACCCTCCCCCTGGGCTTCTCTCTGCCTGGGTCTCAGAATCTCTGAGGCCAACTTGTACCCTCGGAAGTGTTTCTGCTGAAGGACATGTAAACAGCACTGTGGATTTGTGTCCTGCAGTCTGCAAAACTGCCTCCCCTGAGTGGGGTGAGGAGCTACTGAAATACTGAAATCATTGAAACTAGCAGAAGCCACAGCTCATGGTGCTGGGAGAAAACTGGGAAGGACGGAGAGGTGAAGAGGCTATAAAGGCCCAGTCATGAAGGCGACCATGGGCCAGGATGTCCTGAAGTCGCAAAGCTGACCAATGCTGAGTGCCCTAAAACCTACCACTCCTGTGCCCATCTTTTCTTTCAATGGACAAAGTCTTCCCCTGCTCTTATGTGCCTGGGCTGGAAGGGCCTTTGACTTATAACATGAAGCAGCCTCCAGAGCCTCTTGGGGCAAGTGATGGTCAAGGAGGCTCTGCCTAACCCCACCCTGCCCTTCCCACTTGTCAGAGGACCAGGAATTTCAGTCTTCCAGCTCCTGGGCTGATCTAGTGACTTGTAACAGGATTTCGCTGGAACTGGAAGGTGTTGAAGACAGGAAGTACTCCTGGGTTTCTTCACCCAGCTGAATGCCTAGTTCCTGGTCTTATTACACGGCTTACATTCAGGATAAGAAGAGGCATTTGGAGCTTTACGCATGACCTCTTAGCAGAGGTTTCTGTTCAGGAGCGAAGAGGTAAAAAGAAAGCAGTGTCTACTAAGTCCTTTTCCAAGAGTCTCAGGAAATTCTCACGAAGACCTTCTCAGGTAAGGACTGACGGGAAATGCCTTGGTTTAATATTAAACTTTGCCCTTGACACATTTTGTTTATGGAGGGCATATACAATGTTGTCCGCTCAAGGAAGCACTGTAGTTCTTATCTAGACTTTATGTAGAATGAGTATATATAAAACCTAAACTTGGTCCTTAAGCAAGGGGTTACCTCTCAGAGAAGGCCTATGGGAAGGTTTCTACCAAATTCTGTGGTGCTGCCATTGCTCCAAGGAGCCCAGGTGGTGCCAAGTTTGAGCACTCGGCTGTTAACCGAAGGTTAGTTTTTTGAACCCACCAAAAGGCTCTAAGGAGTAAAGACCTGGCAAACTGCTTACGTTAAGATTACAAACCAGGAAACCCTATCGGGGAAGTTCTCCTTTTACACTGGGCCACAATGACTCAGAAACCCACTCGATGGCACCTAGCAATATCAACAGGAAGCTGTTGCCCCCCATGTGCTTGAAGTGCCTCTCTGGGGAAGGTTGGCCTTCAGAGCCAGCTCATGGCCACACGGGAACTGAGACTCATGTTTTGTTACCACACCTTAGTTTCAGTCAGTAAATTTATTTTCCAGTTTATTCACTAGACTTGACTACAGACATATCTCAGGTATTGTCAAAATTAATTCCATTCTCTAATAATGATTTGCCAGGATGTATTTCCAAGCGTTTCCAAGAGACTGGAAAAACTTTCCAAAGAGGCTTGTTCAGCGCCATGTTGTGCAGTAACTACAGTGTTGACATAGTATATTTATCCACATAGTTTCCACATTTTCTGCTTTCCATAAATACAACTGAAATTCCAAGTCTACCTCCTGAAGTACTTCCTTTAGTGTTTCACTTAGAAGTCTGGTGGTGATGAATTCTCTCAGTTTTCTTTCCCCTAAGAATGGCATTATTTGTGCTTTACTCCTGAAGGTAATGATTGGACATAGAATTCTGGGTTAATATTTCCATCTTTCAGGGTTGAAAAAATGATGTTTCACAATCTTTTTTTTTTGGCTTCCATGGCTTCTGATAGTGAATACAGAGTCATTCTAATTGTTTTTCTCAGGTGAAATGTGTTGTTTTCTCTCTACCTCCTTCCTGAGTATTTTCTTGACCTTTGTTATTCTGCAGTTGATTATGATGTATGGTATTTTTATGCAAGTAACCCATGTTCTATATATATATATGTGTGTCAACTGTTTTTCCCCTCCCGGGTATGTCTGTGAGTACAGTATACTGTTTTTTTCTTTTTACATGCTGCTGTTAAAAAAAAAAAAAAATTAGAGTAATGTACTTACAAATATACTTGGGATGTGGGGTAAGGCCCACTGGGTTGGCAAAAAACCCATAACCCGCAGAATATTTTTGTGAAAATTCGGTATTGGGGCATGGAATTATTTAACTTGCTGTGGTTTGCTGAACTTCTTGAATCTGTAAGTTTATGTCTTTCACCACATTTGGAAAGTGTTCAGCCAGTATTTTTTCAAATACTATTTTCTTCACCACACGTTTTGTCCACTTCTTCTGGAGTTCCAATAAATAAGCTTTTTGTCTAGTTCTTGAGGCACTGTCCATTTTTTTCCATATTTTCCTCTCTGTTTGCAGAATGGATATTTTCTACTGATCTATTTCAAGTATTTAGTTTTTTTCTCTGTCATCACCATTCTGCTATTGTGAAAATATCAACTGAATTTTTGATTTCTACGATTGTACTTTTAACATGTAAAATTTTCATTTGCAAATAGCACCTATTATCTTTCCATTTATTTAAAAAGTGTCCCTGTTATTTCTTGGATTAGAATAGCATTTTAAAATCTGTTTTTTATGATTTTGAGAGTACAAGTCCTGCTTAAATTTTATGGAGAATTTTTTTTTTTTTAGCAGTCAATTGACCCAGTTATGTTCAGGCTCCAAGTTCTGTCCCATCTTCTGTATTCTATGGTTCAAATGTTAGTTCAATTTTTGAAGGCTTTGCAGGTGTATTTAGGTCTAACCTATGTGAGCGCCGCTCAGTATGGAACCTTGATGGCATTCTAACCCATAGTGCGGGTCTTAAAGGATTTGATAATGCTTCTTAGGGTCAGGGCAATGGATACGCACCTGGGGGGTGAACCAGGAGTTCATAGCAAGTCTGCAGAATCTCTTTCTTGCACAGCCTCCTCTTTCTCTTTCTCTTCTGCTCTCTGAGTTCAGAAGGAGTGCTTTCCTGGCCCACTGGTGGGAATGCTGGGGCTTTAATCTCCTCATTCCGTTGTGCACATCAGTGACTGGTTCTGCCTATGGGGCCAAAGCACTGGACAACCAGCCAAAAGGCTGGCACTTTGAACGTGTCAAGAAGCGCCTCAGAAGACAAGCCTGGTGATCTGCTTTTGAAAAGTCTCACCCTTTGAGGCAGAATTGACTAGGTGCCAGTTAACAGCAGAGAGAGAGAAAATGTAATGGAGCTTTCTCTACAATATTTGGTTCTTCCATACTCTGGTCAGAGAGAAGGATTCTCCTCTGCCAGAGTTTCAGGTGTCTGCCCACCTGCCCAGCTGCCTGTCTCTCTCCTTTACAGACCTTCTATCCCATTTATATGAGAGAGGGCTTCTCTCGGGGCTGTTTCTGTCCACAACGGGCGTGCAGCTGTGAGATTTGGGCTCATTTAATTTCAGCCTCTAGAATGTTCATACTTTATGTTCTGGTCCCGCCCCGCCCCCATCCACCTTCAACACTTTCCTTTGCAGAGTCCTGAGATAGTGTCCCATGCATTTGTCCAGATACATAGTTGTCAGATACCAGCATAGCCACCGGGGGCAGTGCTGTTGTGGTTGAAGGGGGAGGGAGTGTACACTGAAGGAGCTGCAAGACCTGGCTGCCTTG
Organism: Loxodonta africana; assembly: GCF_030014295.1. Classification (NCBI taxonomy): domain Eukaryota; kingdom Metazoa; phylum Chordata; class Mammalia; order Proboscidea; family Elephantidae; genus Loxodonta; species Loxodonta africana. The sequence goes on along the minus strand of NW_026975001.1, from coordinate 246,743 downwards.
TGTGAGCAGGACGGGGGTGTGCTGAGGAGTGGGTGCTGAAGGTGCTGAGTCAAGGGGAGTTTAATATAAAGTTGGATCAAGGATAGTTTGTTGACAAGGATTTATTGCTGTAGCAAGGGTTCTGGAAATGGGTTTAATATGCTGTGGGATTGCTTTTGGAAGCTTAGAAAAGGCAATGGCCCACATTCTCTGAAATGGAAATGCCAGACCTGCTAGGTCAGATGTTGGAAGAGGGATTAAAAGCCTCCAATATGTGGGCATGTCTGAGTTAGTCTTCTCTAAGACCATTTCTTGGAGGTCCTGAAGGATACCCATTTCATCAAAAGAATAAGGAATGCGGAGATGAGGGGAGCACCAGCAACATAGAGCTTACCAATATGTATACTTTGTAGGGAGTCCCTGGACGCCACAAACAGTTAAGTGCTTGACTATTATCTGAAAGTCTGGCAGTTTGAACATACTCAGAGGGTCCTTGGAAGACAGTCCTGGCCATCAACTACTAAAGGATGAAAGCCTTAAAAACACTATTGAACAGTTAGTTCTACTATGCCCACATGGGGTGGTCATGAGTCAGAAATGACTTGATGACAACTAACAGCAACAATCGTCTATAGGCTCAGGTTGTTAGTGGGAGCTGGGCTGCCTAGTAGCAATGCAAATCATGGGATCCCAGCTCCACAGAGGCCAGGTGGAAGTACTTAACTGTCAGAAACAAGTTGTGTGTGATTCCAATAATGGTCAGCAGGTCAGAGTAGTAGTTATCTATTGGGGCATAATAGATTCTCCCCAAACTTAGCAGGTGTGAGATAAATGGAAAATTCATATTCAACTCATTCTGATAAATTTGGAACTAGACAAAAATTTTGGCATCACTCAACATAGTTTTCAGGTGAAGGAATAAACTAGAAAATTTAAATAACTAGTATAATAAGAGATTTTTCAAATAATGATGATATAATTGCATACCTGAATAAAAGACGAATACATCAAAATCAATGGTTTGTCTCCAGTATAGACATGAGGGTCTCAAATTGGCAAGGGTGAGAAGGGCAGACCGTTCTCTTTCCCCTACTACTTGACTGGATCAAACTGTGTTCAAAACTGTAAAATATTTAGGAAAACATTGTTTTGACCAGAGCATCAAAGGACCTCTATGATGAAAACTAATGTACTAAAATACATAAAATGAAACCTGAATGTATGCAAAAAATATGCCATATTTTCAAATGAGAAGTCTTGTCAATCAAATGGAGATCCCTAAAACTAATATATAAGTGGAATGTATTTCCAGTCGGAATATTAAGATAGTTGTTTTTGAATTGTATACAGTGATCATATGCTACAAATAGTACAGTAGATAGCAGAGGATGTTGCTGGTGTTAGGAGACTTGGAGTCCATTTCTGACTCATAGTGATCCCATTTCACTGCCCCAGAGGGTTTTCTAGGCTGTGATCATTATGGGAGCAGAACAACAGGTCTTTCCCCTCAGTGCCCCCTGGTGGGTTCGACCTGCCAAACCTTCTTTGGATTAGCAGATGAGCACTTAATCACTGCAACACTACGGCTGCTTTAAAAGGTATAGAGAAGAAAAACATGAAAAAGCAGGATACTGACAGGTGTCTACCTCTTCAGGTAACAGAACAAATTGATATTACATAGCATAGAAACTGACAAGTCGACCAATGAAACAAAATCTGCTAAGAAGTCACAATAACCATTGATATAAAGGCGGTATTTTGAGAAAATTATATTTATTTAATAAACGGTGCTGACTCAAGTGACCGTTCTGGGGGACAAAGCTTGCAAAAATGTGATACACAAATGATAGATTTGGAAAATCATGTGAAATGGAGATGACAAGACTTAATAACAATTTCCATTTTACACAGAAGGATAAAAGTTAAGCACTTGAAAAATGAGCAGTGAATTCAAAAAGATCGTTCACAGGAAATCCACATGCCCAATAAACATAGTCCAAGTTGCTCAAAAACACTGGTAGTTAAGAAAATATCAAAGTCCCAGTGAAACTGGCACAATTTAAAAATCAACACCATCTATGGCTGGCTGGGCTGTGGGGAGAAGGATACCCTGAGACATGGCTGGAAGGGTGCTTTAGGACAGCCTCTAGGGGAAAGACATGGCCATGGCTCTGTACTTTTAAAACATACTTTGAGCTGGAAATCTCACTCTATGGAGTCTATTGCACAGAAACAGATCCTGTAGTACACAAAGGATAGTTATTATTAGTGTTGACCAAACGTTGACTGTACATTGATGGTTGAATGATAGATAACTTATGGTAAAGCTACATCATCAATAAATGAGTTGTAGTAGTTGAGTGGGAAAAATATCTGTGAGGTATTATTGAAGTATTACTGAAAAAATCTAGGTGCAGAGAAGTGTATATAAAATGAGCACATCTGGGTTAAACAATATCAATTGTTTGAATATGCTTGGATACCTGTTTATGTTTATGAGTGTGTATAAGTCTGTGTCCTTGTTTAAGCAAGGATAAGAGAGACTACTTACCACATTGTTAACCTGAATTATCTTGGATTCACTTGCAGGAAAGAACAGGGGGAGGAGAGCTAGAACACGCAGGAAGAGTGGACTTAAAAAGCATGGATGATAATGTTTCCATTTTAGTAGTGTTATGTATGGACGAACAAATCTGTCTTAAAGGGAGAAAGCCAGAATATTCCTTAGAAGCAAGGATGGCTTTGGCCATGTTATCAAGAGGGAGGGACCAGTCCCTGGAAAAGGACATCATGCTTGGTAAAGGAGAGGTCCAGTGAAAAAGAGGAAGACCCTCAATGAGATTGATACAGTGGCTGCAACAGTGTGCTCAAATATAGCAAAGATTATTAGGATTGCACATGACCGGGTGGTGTTTTGTTCTGTGGTGCAAAGGGCCACTGTGAGTCAGAACTGACTTGATAGCTTCTGACAAGAACATGTAGAAGTCCAGATAAAGTGTACTGAATTGATATCATCTATTTAAATTATTCATGTAAGTTAAAAGATCAAAAAATATAGTGTCAGTGCCATATCTAATGACTTACAGAGAATCAAGGTAGAATATCAAGTGAAATAAGGGGCAGGAGCAATGTGGGTGGAGTGTGACCAGGCTTTCATAAAAGTAAACACCCCAGCAGATATACCTGTGTACCTGTGACTGTGTATATGTGTCCCTGCAGAGAGGTGTAGGGAAGGTTACACATGTGTCTATTAACATTGGATACCCTGGGGGAGCAGGACCAAATTACATATGAGGGTGGGACCCTGACATTAATTTTTTTGTCATACAAATCTGTGATCTTGCAAATGTGATAAAAAACAATTTCAGAGCTTTGGAAATTCATAAACATCATAGATATATGTATATTTTAACGTGTTTTGTTAGATATTTAAAATAGGTGAAAATTCTCCAGAATGACAGACAAAAGATTTGAATCACTGGCAGGAGAGCACACCGCAGAAAGTAATAATCAGATCCAGTGGATTTCTTGTTGTTCTTGGAGCCAGTGAGTTCCTCTGGTCTCTATAACTGGAAATGACCAAAAATAATTTTGGGAAGTCAGTAGAGTTACCCCTCAAACACGTCTTGCAAGCACACGTCTACAGCTAAATGTAGAAGGCTGGACGCCATGTGCAATTCACTAGGTAACTCATGCACCTCTAGAAGATTCTCTTTCCTGGATATGCTGCTTCCACCTCCTCCCTGCCTAGCCCCACTGGATAACCCACCTTTGTGCATTTTAGGCCCCATTCAGGTCTGAGCATAGATCATAGAGGACATCAACTGGGAAGGTAGCTTTTAAGAAGAAAGATGTTGATGAAAAGATTTCAGAAACCAGCACCTCCCCAGCCAGCCTCTCCCCAGCCTGGGAATACCAATCCCTCCCACTCTGATACCTCTGAGAATCTCTGAGTTTTCGTTTTGGATTCTTAGGAGACTGCAGAATTTACCTGGTCTGAACACCTTGGTTCTTTTCTGCCTGTGACCCTCTGCCTCGCAGGAGCCGTCTCTGTCACTCTGAGGAATACACACAGGACAGACTGTGGACGGAGATGCCCATCCTAGAGGCCCTGCCCTCCATTCCTCTGCCCCTGGGGGGTTCCCTGTGATACTTGTGGTCTCATTTCCCAGAGAGATGGATACACCCCTGTCATGTCCAGGGCTTCCCCAGACTTGGGATTTGATGTTGTGACTGAGACTGGGGCTTTGTTGTCCACTGTTGAGTCTGGGCCTGAATCTGCCCCTTCCCACCATTACCTCTGATCACCTGTGTTCTCGCTCTTCTCCCTGGGTTTGAAGCCTGTCCTCTCTTTTGGTTCTTTCACCTCAGAGGGCCTTTTTCTTCCAGTTCTTTGACCTCGGGACAGGTCAGATTTGACCACAGGAAAACAAAAAGAAAATTAGCATGTTTGTTTGACATGTCAAGAACCGGAATGTACAGCTTGATTTAGGCGAAGAAAAAGTTCCAAAGCTCTACCCCTTACCCTAGGACATGCTCTACAGGAAATATCCTGCAAGCCCTGGATCAACTCTTATCCAGAAATGGTTAACACCCAGGGGGATTTTTCTACACCACCTCCCACTTACATTCCCCTAATGTGGCAAAAAGGATGCATCCCAATCATAAACCCAAATTCACCCTAGGAGACCAGAAGACATGGCTGGGGTGAGTTCATTTTCCTTCAACCTGCCCTCCTCTCCTCCTACCAAGCCCTGTCTCTTTCTCTGCCTCTATACTGCTGGGAAGGGACCCAGAGTTGTTTGTTTAGGGCTTTATGTCCACTGCTCACCTGCAGACATGTTTCCCAACAGCCTGCCATCTCTCTGATTCCTTCTCCTCCAAAGAACTCAGTGACACCCCCTTCACCATCACACCTCAGCAGGGCCCCCCCCCAATCCTCCCAAGTCCCACTGAAATCCCATTTCCCTTTCCCTATTTATGCTGCGCTCATCCTTAGGGTCCCAAGATCTCACCACCCAGATGAGGCCTGTCCTGTCCTCTCCTGGGCCAGGGGAGCCTCTGAGGGGACCTGGTGTCTGCGGTCAGCTATCTGGGACTTCTTCCATCCAGATCCCCCTTAGGGCTGGAGTTCTCTGTGCACTTGGGTTGGGAGGGTTGGGGTCACAGGGGGAAGGAGGGTATGATCTTCCAGGGGAGCTGGGTTAAACGAACCTGAATGGAGGTCTCTCCCGAAGGGCCCACGTTTCCAGCCCAAAGGCCCTGCTCCTCCTAGTCCCGGGGTTCTAGCTCGTCTTCAGGCGCTTCCCCCTCTGGCCTCGGTGGTGCGCCTGCTCCTTCTGCAACCTGGTCTCCTGCCTCTTCAGCCTGTCCAGCTGGTGCCTCAGCCTCTTCAGTTCTTCTCTCTGCTTCTCCAGCTGCTCCTCCAGGAGTCTGCAGACCGCTCTCTTCTCCCTCACCTCCCTCTTCTTGGCGGCCATCAGGCAACGCCTGGCCAGCTGGTGGCAGCGTCTGGGCCTGCGCTGCACTGAGCCTGGCAGCCGCCTCTCCAGCAGCTCTTCAAAGAAGACCCGGCAGCTGAAGCCCTGAGTCACACCATGCTCCGCGTGCGCAACCAGGGCCTCCCGGGACTCGAACACGCGGCAGCAGGCCACGCAGCGGAAGCCGTGCTTACGGGTCACCAGCCACTCCGGGGTGGTTGCGCGGGGTCTCTCCCCATGCTTCTCCCCTTGGTCGGTGGGCTCCTGGGTACAGGTCTGGGGCCCCTCCTGCCAGGGCTCCAGGTTGCTGACCAGGGACTCAGTGTTGGCCAGACTGGGGGCAGAGCCGATGGTGCTCTCCTCAGAGAGCTCGGCCTCAAAGACCTGGGGCATCTTGCCCACGGGGTCAAAGGAGGTTTTGGTCTGCCAGGAGACCGCCACCCCCTTGACCGTGCGCACCTTGGTGAAATATGCACACCTGACCCATGGCTTTCCTGGGGCAGCCCCGTAGCTGGAGGAGTGAGAGGTCTGCTCCGTGAAAGAGGACAGAAAAGAGTTCTCAGATTGTTTTGGAATCTTCCTGGGCCTGGAGCTTCGACTTTTTGTTTGGGATGTTGTTGACTGTTGTGCATTTTCCTCTTGGATAGAGACCTCTGAGAATAGAGAGTTAATTTCCTTGAGCTTTCAGGGTCCTTATTCTCACCTGTGACCCCAAAGCTTTGGTCATAGGGACCCCTGGAGGCCTCTCCATCACCACATCCTCCACCTCTGCAGACCCCATGCTTTCTTTCTTCTTCTCCAGAGACCCACCAGCCTTTGGGGGCACTGCTGTGGAAGACAAAGTCTCCATTGTAAAGTGGCACTGTTTATGGTAGTTCATTTTTTAAGAAGTTATTTTTCTTTAATTCCACATTTATTGAATTCCAATGAATTTGTTCCTTTGGAACTTAGAAATGACCTCATTCCCATGAAGCTTCATAATAAATGTGTGACTTGATGTTTTGTATGTGAGTGATATCCTTAGTAAATTTGGAGGGTAAACACTCCAGAGCAATGGTCACCTCTTTTCATCCTCTTTTTACTGAAAGGCTTTTTATAGAGGAGTTATACGTAAAGAGAAGAATGTGTATATTTAGTTATGATTCTTACATGTCTACCTCTTCCTTGCACCCTTCTTAACCTAGCCACAGTAGAAGATGAAAATTGTTTTTCTCGGAATAGAAGCCCAGTCCTTAGTAGATGAAGTGAGGCAGAAAGAGATGGCCGTATCTGAGAACCTTGATGCAAGAACTTCAGATGGAGAACACACAGCCTCCTCCGCTGTGTATGTCTCAGTGGGTTGTCTGTGTCAACCTAAAGGTCTGTGTATGTTTCTGAATCTGTGGGAATGACTGCAGAGTTCACGATGCAGAAAGAGATGGAGCTAGGTCGGGTGTGTTAGATGGAGGGAAAGCTTGAGAGAGAGACAAGATTCAGAGATGGAACATGCCAGCAGTTGGTTAGAAGGATACAGAGATCAAGGAGGGAGCAGAAAGCAGGGCTCAGCCACTGAAGGGCAGAATGGGGCAGCAACAAAGAAGACAAGGCGGGGGCACACTAGTCAGTGAAAGAATGGATAACTAAGAATGATAGCAGAAACTGAGGTTAGCTATAGTTGGAATTTTAAAATTCTTTCCTGCTAGACTTTGAAAACATCATGCTAAATGGAATAAGTTAGTATTTGCCCTAAGTATAGGGCAAATACTGTACGATCTGACTTATATGAAATAAGCAAATATATAGAAAGCAAGGATTATTGGTCGTTGCCAGTTGTGGGCAGGGGGAAGGGGAAGTTTTTCCGTTGGGGCATTGAGGTTATGTTAATGGTTGTAGAAAAGTTTGGAGAAAGGTATTGAGAATGGTTATATGACTTGAAGAATGTAATAAGTATCACTGACTCATACATTAGAAATTATTCAGTTATGTTTTATGTATATTTTCAACACAATTTAAAAAAATAAAACTTTGCAATTACAAGAGAAAAAAAAACGATCTATACTATAGCTGTCTTTACCTAGAAGAAATGTTAAACCCTTCGGTAAAGATGGTCAGGAGACCTTGGAGGAGAAGGGAAATCCCTAGAGCTAGAGGGGCAGGGCCTTCCTGGACCTTCTTCTGCCTGAGTCCAGGCTGAGGACTGTGGCAGCTTACATTGACTGGGAACTCTGAATGAACGTGTCGTACTGTGCTCCATCACACCACCCACTCCCAAAACCTCCTGATAAATTTGATATATTTTTTTAATTCGCATGATATATTAATTCATTCTCATGAAAAAATGAAGTACAAGTCTCTGGAACCACACTTCTCCCTGGTTCTATACCCACTGCCCCAGTTGCCCACCTGCGTTCTTTCCGCTAACAAAGCAGGAGAGTTCACAAATCTGACTTGTCTGCTACTGTTATGGAAAGCCCCTCAGATGAGAGTAGAATTCTATACTTCACTCACATATTTATTCCTTCATTTATTTATTCACACTATAATTTCTTACTGTTTACTAATTGACAGGAAGTTTTTTCAGGGGAAAGCCTCGATGATCCCTTGTGGTCCTTGTTTCCAGGGTGAATCAAACCCCTTGCTGCCCAGCACCCATCGCACAGACTGAATTTTCCTCCCACCCTTACTTCGGGCCTTAGAGAAAGGCCTCTTCCTCATGTATTGCCGCTCCATTCTGGCTGGGTGAAGATAAACCACGAAGGATGGTCACTGGCAAGATGTTTCTCCTCCTCCCACGTAGAGATGATGTCCCAAACTCTCACAAGTTGGGGACCTTGATTTAGGCAGAACCGTTTGTAATTTGGTATCCAAAGTCGCTCTCCCACAGGAGACCTCAGACCGACAACCTCTCCAAAGAGCAGTTGGGATCTGAGTGAGCACCAGGGTTTCCAGTAACTCTTGTGTGACATCATCGCTGACATCGCTCAGTTCCAAGGGCCCAGTTTGAATCTAAACACCGCACTAGGAAAAAATATGGCAACTGTTGTGGGAGAGGCTAGGAGGCTGGGAGGAGGGAAATTATATCTTAAAAATGAATTGAAATGTTCACTTAAAGAAGTCAACATCTAAGAGGAAGGAAACTGTGAGTTGAGGAAATAGAAGAGTATAATGAGTCGCTATTTCTCCCAAACCTCTTCTCTGGCCCTGAATCAAATCTCTCCAGCCCTAGAAACACAATGTCCACTCTGAACACCTCTCAGGCCTCCTTTGCCACTTAGGCTTCACACAGGCTGTTCCCTCTGACTAGTAGACATTCTCTCCCTTCCTGTTGACTGGTTCCTCCTCCAAGGTACCCAGTCTGTGCTTCTGGTTTATGTATTCAGAGGACCTAGTAATCTTTTAGTAATCCTCCATCATAGCACTGAGTCATAGGAGATGCTCAATTTCCAATTTGTGTCTTCCAAATGTGTTGTAAATAACTTGGGGACAAAGACGAGGTCTGCCTCATATTTGGCAGTCCCAGAAAGTGAGACAGAACCCCACCCATAGGAGATACCCAATATATATCTATTGATTAAATAAAAGAAAACTCTTCCAAAAGACTCACCCTTCATAGCCATCTGTGCAGAATGGAGTTTTTGGTCTGTTGCCTGGAGGTACCATCACTCAGTGGTGGTGTCTAGGCCACTCTCTCTTGACCTCCTGACTCTCAACCCTGTGAAGCCTCTTGGCCTGTCCACATGCTTCTCCCTTGGAGCCACTAAAAAGGGTAGGATTACATCATCACAGAAAAGCACTGAGACTCCGGACGACGTCTATGGTCAACCTGCCTGGGAGGCTTAGGAGAGCCCTCGGGGAAAGGTCCACTGTCCTCTGCTTGATCTCCTTTTTTGTCCAGGGGGCAATTAGAAAAGGAAGAAGCAAATTGTTGAAACATTTTAAGGCAGGGTTTGGGAAGTTGTGCTTGGTAGGTAGAGGAGAGCCTGAGGATTTGAAGGAAAATGAAAGATGTCAACATGGGAGCAGAGGGCTCGCTTTGTGTGACGACAGATGGTAGAATGTGGGCAAGTGGTTGGAAATATAAAAAAAAAGAAAATCTCCTAACCATCCACTCGTATTTCACAATTTAGGTCAAGCATCACTTCCTGGTGGAAGCCTTTCCAACCCTACACCTGGTAGAATTTCCCACCCTGCTCCACACTCTATTGTATTTAAGAAACGCTTCTGCCACAACTAGGGACAAACTTGGTTGCATTTACATGTTGTGATGGATAGCAAAAATGGCCACATGTTCTAATATGTATGTATCCATACATATTATATGACCTACAGCTCCCTTTCTCAAGAGCAAGATTCTTCCTCCAGTCCTTGAATTTGGACTGATCTATGATTGCTTTGGCCTTTGGGACAGTACAAAGACCAATAGAAGCAGAGACCGAATATAATTAGACACATCGTGACTTGCTCTCTTACCAAAAACGAAACCCATCACTCTCAAGTATATTCTAACTCATAGTGACCCTGAAGGACAGAGTAGAACTGCCCCATAGGGTTTCCAAGGCTGTAATCTTTACAGAAGGAGAGTGCCATGTCTTTCTTCTGCAGAGCAGCTGGTGGGTACAAACTGATTACCTTTCCTTTAGCAACTGAGCCCTTAATCACTGCACCACCAGGGCTCCTCCTGGCCCTCTTGCTGCTCTTCAAACACTGAGAACCCATGGGAACATCCCAGGGCACCCTAATAAATGACAAGAGACCATTAGAGAGAGAATCCAGCTGAGAAGATTTCAGGCCCTCTGCCCGCCAGCTGACATGGTGACTGATTCCCGATACATGAGGGAGCCCAGCTGAGAGCGGCTGAGTCTGCCCCAGACCAGAAGAACCCCAAACTGCCAACCCGAAAACCTGTGAGCGAAGTAACTGCTTGTTCTTTCAAGGCACTTCATTTTTGGGTCATTTCTTATACAGCAATTGATAACTGATTTGTTAACTGGGCTGTTTCTCTCACCAGACTGCAAGGAATCTTTTCTTAATCATTTCTGTATCAACAGTATCTGGCAGAGGGTTGTTCATGTAGTCATTAGACAGTAGAAATTTCTTCATTTACATCATTTAAAAGTTTCTAACATTATGTTTTAACTTTCTTTTATAAATAAGATATGGGTGGATTTGCAAGTCTAAGCTGAGTGTACATGTTTTTTCCTTAGGTATTAATCCCTTTTTCTTGCTATTACTCATACATTTAGACATAATTCCAATATTATACTTCATATTCACTGTTCTTTTTTTTATTATTATTATTCTGCTTTTCCTGTTTCTTTTTTTATTGGAATGATGAAATTTCTCTTACTTTCTTTTTCCTTCTAGAGATTTGAAAGTTGTATTTTCAATTCCTATTCTTTTATAGTAAACATGAGATCTTTGAACATTTTAATATTTGGTATATTGTATCAAGTTCATATCTCAGTTCTCCTCTCAAACAGTAATTTTTTGCTAGCTGCCATTGAGGTGACTCCGACTAATGGTGAACTTAGGTACCACAGAACTAAAGGTTGCCAGGTCCTGTGTCATCCTCACAAGTGCCAGCAATTTAGATTCCATCATTATGGCTAATGTGCCAGTCCATCTCACCAAGGGTCTCCTACAGCCTTGTTGGCCTTCTTCTTCACCAACCATGATATTCTCCTCTAGGACTGATTAATCTGTCCTGATGACATGTCCAAAGCAAGTGAATTGGACAGTATTCTCTTGTGATCTGTAAGGGTTTAATTGTCCAATTTTCAGAAGTAAATCTCCAGGTCTTTCTTCCTAGTGTGTCTTAGTCTTGAAGCTCCACTGAAATCTGTCCACCATGGATAACCCTGTTGGTATTTAAAATACTGGTGGCCTAGCTTCCAGCATCATAGCAACATCCAAACCACCACAGTACAGCAAACTAAGAGACAGGCAGTGAGCCGAACAGGGTATTGTTGTTGTTAGGTGTCATCAGGTCAGTTCTAATTTATCGTGACCCTATATACAGCAGAACAAAACACTGGCCAGTCTTGTGCCATCCTCACACTTGTTATTATGCTAGAGCCCATTGTTGCAGCCACTGTGTCAATCCATCTCACTGAGGGTCTTCCTCTTTTTCACTTTCTACTTTACCAAGCATAATGTCCTTCTCCAGGGCCTGGTCTCCCCTGATAACATGTCCAAAGTATGTGAGACAAACACTCACCATCTGTGCTTGTAAGGAATATTCTGGCTGTACTTCTTCCAAGACAGATTTGTTTGTTCTTCTGGCAGTCTATGGTATATTCAATATTGTTCACCAACACCATAATTCAAAGGCAGCACTTCTTCTTCGGTTTCCCTTATTCATTGTCCAGCTTTCACATACGTATGAGGCGTTTGAAAATGTCATGGCTTGTGTCAGGCACACCTTAGCCTTCCGAGTGACATCTGTGCTTGTCACCAGCTTAAAGAGTTCTTTTGCAGCAGATTTGCAATACATCATTTGATTCCTTGATTGCTGCTTCCATGAGCGTGGACTGGGGAACCGAATAAAATGAGATCCTTGATAACTTCAATCTTTTCTCTGTTTATCATGATGTTGCTTATTGGTCCAGTTGTGAAGATTTTTGTTTTCTTTATGTTGAGGTGCAACCCATACTGAAGGTTGTAGTCTTTGATATTCACCACTAAGTGCTTCAGGTCCTCTTCACTTTCACCAAGTTTGTGTTATCTGCATATCGTAGGTTGTTAATGAATCTTCCTCTAAACCTAATGCCACATTCTTCTTCATAGAGTGCAGCTTTTTGGATTATTTGCTCAGCATACAGATTGAATAAATGTGATGAAAGGATAGAACCCTGACACAAACTATTCCTGATTTTAAACCACATAGTGCCCCTTGTTCTCTCTGAAAAACTGCCTCGTGGTCTATGTACAGGTTTCACATCAGCAAACTTAAGTGTTCTAGAATTTCCGTTCTTTGAAGTGTTACCCATAATTTGTTATGATTCACACAGTATAATGCCATTTCATAGTCAATAAAACACATGGAAACATCTTTCTGGTATTCTGGTATTCTCTGCTTTCAGCCCAGATCCATCAGACGTCAGTAATGATATTCCTCTTCTGAATCTGACTTGAATTCCTGTTGCAACTTCTTTTTAATGATCTTCAGCAAAATTGTACTGGGTTTTGATATTAATGATATTGTTTGATAGTTTCTGAATTTTGTTGAATCACTTTCTTTGGAATGTGCACAAACATGGATCTCTTCCAGTCGGTTGGCTAAATTATTCAGCCAGTGCTGCATCTGTTTGTTGAAACATCTCAATTGGTACCTGTCAGTTCTTGGAGTCTTGTTTTTTGCCAATGCCTTCAGTGAAGCTCGGAGTTCTTCCTTCAATACCATCAGTTCTTGATGACATGCTGCCTCCTGAAATGGTTGAACATCGACCCATGCTTTTGTGTGTGTGTGTCTGTGCCATGACCCTGTGTATTCTTTCCATCTTATTTTGATGCTTCCTTGTTGTTCAATATTTTGCCCGTACAATCCTTCACTACTGCATCTCGAGGCTTGGATTTTTTTCTTCAGTTCCTTTAGCTTGAGAGATGCCAAGCATGTTCTTCCCTTTTGTTTTTCTAACGCCAAGTCTTTGCACATGTCATTATCATACTTTGTCTTCTCGAGCCGCCCTTTGTAAATCTTCTCTTCAGCTCTTCTACTTCATCATTTCTTTCATTTCCTTTAGCTACTTTACGTTCAAGAGCAAGTTTCAGAGTATCTCTGACATTCATATTGGTCTTTTCTTTCAGTATAAGGGCTGTATTTGAGGGTACCATCATTTTTATAACTTCCTAGTATCCTCTGTCAGGGCAGTTATTGACTGTAGCTGCACACCACCTAGTTCTTCTGGTTACAGGCTGATGGCGTCTCTGGTTTATGTGGCCATTAAGGGAAGACCTGTTATTCAAAGAATTATACTTAGAGGAAAATTTGTATATTTATGTATAATTTAAAGCTTCTCCTTTAAGATTGCCTTTCCCTGAACAGAAAGCTCTCACCATGTCATTATGAGAAATACTCTTTCAGTGTGAGGCCAAAAGAGATGTCCATATTTGAGAGTCCGATGGTACAAATCTCAGTAGCCAAGACAAAACCACATCAACTGTGTGTGTGGGTGGGTTGTATATGTCAACATAAGGGTCTGTATTTTTCTGAGTATGAAGGTAGGATTGGCAAGTTAAGGAAGAAAGAGATGGAAGCATCTTGGGAGTGGAGTGCAAACTCCGTGACAGAAGTTGCAGCAGGGGATCTCTCAAGAGGGTTTTAGAGGTCAGTTAGAAACCTAGGAAGCAAAAGGAAATAGGGCCAGTGGAGGGCAGCACTACAGTAGTGGTGGGGGGTAGCAAAAATAATGGTAGTGGAGAGGGCAACAAAACTGCCCTGAAAGGAGGGGCAAATTAAAGATCCTAGACAAAATTCAGGTTAAGAAAAGTAGGAATGTAAAAAAATTCTATCCTATAGCTCTCTTTGCTGTGAGGGTTTTTTTAGGCCCTTCGGGAGATGTGGGGAGAAGACATAGGAGGAGAAGGGGAGTTCCTGAATCTAGGGGAGGAGTCTGCAAGCCATCTTCTGCCCTCAATGATGTGGGCTCTGGGCTCCTTCAACTTCTCACTCCCAGAACCTCCTGAGATATTTTCTTAATTCTTCACATAGTACATTAATATCATGTCATTAGAAAATATAATAAGTACGCTTCTCTCTAACCACCCTTTCCCCCATCCTATACTCTCTGCCCTAGTTATGCACTGGCTTCCTGCCTTTCCACCAGGTACAGATCCTAAACAACAGAGTGCCTGGAAAGCTCTCGAACTCCCAATGAATTCTGTAGCTTGATCCCTCACTTATTCCTACATTTCTTATTGATATAAGAATTTGGTTAATTGCCCACCAAATGACAGGAAATGCTTTCTTAGGACGCTCCTCCTTATGACCTTATCCATTCCCAATTCCTTCATCTTGTCCTATCATGGCTCTCTTTTCTGGTGGAAACCAGACCCTTTGTTCCATAACACACATCAATCTGGGACAATTTTTCCTCTCACCCTTATCTAGAGTCTTAGAGAAAGGCCTCTTCCTTCTGTATCACTGTTTCATCCTCTCTGGGTGAAGATGTCCAATCATAATGATGTTCTGAAGGATCTTTATCCCTTTTCCCAGTTCTTCATGATGCATGACCGTTTGGTGACTTGGGGACCCCGGTTTAGTCCAGAATTTCTGTGATAGAGTAGTTCCAGGTGTTCTCCCACAGGATCTCAGATCGACACCCTCTCCAAAAGAGTAGGTGAGATCAGCATGAACGGCATGGCTCCCATAACCCTGTGTGACATCATTCCTGACATTGCTCAGTTCCATGGGCCCACTTTAAATAGAAACACAGCAAAAAGAAAAATATGAAACAGTTCAAGTAGGAGCTTGAATACTGCCAGTCCCAGACTGGGAAAAGGGGGCTTAGATATAAAAAAGGAATTGCAACTTTTCTCTGCACTCCATGTCGTTACTATCCCTTGGTGGGGAGAGAGAGAGTACAGGGAATCGTTACAGTGTGACCAGGAGTTGATTTGTCCAAAACTTCTCATTTGACTCTCTTGGAATCATGTCTCTCCAGCCCTGGTCGTACAATGTCCACTCTGAACACCTCTCACGTCTCCTTAGCCTCTGAGGCTTCACACAGGCTCTTCCCCGTGACTAGATTTTCTCTCCCATCCCATCTGATGGCCTACTCTCTGGTGAAGCATGGTGGTTAAGAGAACTGACCCCATTGGAACAGATTGGGCTTATGAGCTCACCATAAAATGCTAAGACTCAGGAATTTGTGGCCAGCCAGAATGGGAGGTTTAGGAGTTGACTTGGGGAAAGTCCATGACCTGTGCATCTTCCAGGCTCTGCTTTCACTCTGGAGCCCATTTAGAAAAGGAGCTGGTAAATGGAGACAGCATTTGAGGAAGCAATTAAGAACATTGGGGTGGTGATGACTTCTCAGAGGAAAATAAATTTTCAACAGGGAAATGCTAGGGTCTACTCTTGTATGACTCCAAACTATAAATAGGGACGAGTGGTTGGAAAACAGTAGAACAAAAGATGATCTGCATCTGGTCACAAATGTACCAAATGCCTCAGTGGCTTCAGCCTGTCTCCTCAGACTTCTCTCTGGAGAAGACATGGGGCTTCCTGGACCCGGGCCTTTTTTCACTCCTTAACTATCCAATCATATTCTCAACTTGGTTCAGACATCACTTCCCTAAATATCCTCCTGGTAGATTTGTTCACTTCTTGTTCCCTACTCCATTGTACCTGCAAAACCCTTTACCACAGCATAAAACACAATTGCATTTACTTTTTGTGGTTGATGTAAGAAATGTCTACACATTTATCCGCTGTCTGTGCCCATGCCTTCTATGAGACTCTGGAGTGCCTTTCATTAGCAGTAGGAGTCTTTCTCCATCCCTCAGTTGGGGCTGACGTTATTGTTTTGGACATTGGGATGGTAGAAAACCTGATAAAATGAGAGAGTTGAAAGACTTTACATTGAGACTTCCCTTTTGTTGCTCTTAAACCCTGAGAACTCATGGGAACATCCTCATGCCAGCCTGCTAGATGATGGAAGACCAATGGAGGGAGGATCTAGCGGTTTCACTGACTTGATGTTATGAACTGGCTCCCAGCTACCTGGAAGCAAATTGTAGACACATGAGGAAGCCGTGTTGTGAGCCACTGAGGCTGACCCAGATCAGAAGAGCTCCAAACTGACAACTTGAAAAATTGTGAGCTGGTAAATTGTTGCTCTTTTAAGACATGACAATTTGGGGTCATTTGTTACACAGCAATACATGACTGATACAACTGTTAACTTGGCTGTTTCTCTCACCAGGCATTGAGGGAAATTCTCTGAGTCATTTCATCATCAAGAGCAACTGCCATAGGGTCTCACATATAGCTGTTATAGTGTAAATGTTTGCTGACTTCGTGGATGAATGAATAATATGAATTGTAAGTGAATCAGCACAAATTCATGTGTGCAAGAAAACTTGATATTTCTTTAAATAAACTGAATTCCAACTCAGAGCTCTCGGCTTACAAAATTGGGGTAAAATTTTAACCTTACTTCTTTGCAGGGGTATATTTGGTGTTGGTTTATTTTCTAGGTACCCCGGGGTCTAAAGAAGGACCAAGGTTTGGAGATCTTTAGCACACCCATCGCCTCAGCCTATGTGGGTGATCTCTCTAGAAGCATTGTCTCTGCTGCTTCCATTCCCAGATGGAGCATGAGAACCTTGGCAGGGCTGGGAACACCATAACGTGGTTTGTCTACTTGTGTGCCTGCATTACCCTTTGAGGTGCTGCCACCTACCTCAGGGCATTATCAAGAAGCAGGCCTCACCCCTTCCCAATGTGTAGGTCTCTGCTGTCTGACTCCCACTCTTCCCTTGGTTTCCAGTTCCCTCAGTGTGATTACTGCAATGAGCTGAGACTCTTACAACAGACTCTTCAGAGTCTCAAAGTTTCAGGGCTTTAACTCTGTGAGTCCAGTTACCTCTTGAAAAGAGGTAGGGAAGGTTGAAAAATGTAGGAAGATTTTATTTTGAATTTAATGTTTCAATAAAATTTCTTGCCATGCATTTTCAAATGGTTCTGCCTAACAATTCCCTCTGTTCTCTTACAAGATGCAGGACAATGAAGAGGGAATGTTTGTTGTGTCATAATCTCCAGAAGGATGCAAAGTGCCATGGGGTCCATTCCCCCCGATGCTCACACTTGAGCACCACAGCCACGTGGAATCTCTGCAAGTGTTACTGAGTCCCTCACACATCCACAGTGAACAACTTTCAGATTCTCATAAGCAGGAATTATTTGTGTCCTAAGACGAGGAACTCCTTGGAGACCCTACTGTGTCCTACAGGGTCGCTGTGAGTCGGAATCGACTGCATGGCATCGGGTTTTGTTTTTGTTTTTTGGGGGGTTGGTTGATGTCAGCTGCAGGATAGTGTTTAAAAAAATGTTGACAGCATAGCAGGTAAAACCAACCAAATGAAACTCAAATGAAATGTCTTTTTTCACACTTACTGACCTCACAGTTCCTTCAAAGTGTTTACTTTCCACTGGGTTCAGAGGCAAGAGGGAACTCTTCATGAGAGAGACACAGCTTGGGACACCTCCAAAATTATACGCCTCCCTCCTGATGTTAGGTAACATTACATACTGTTTGGCTGGTTTATCATCTGAGTGCTCCACAAAAATAGAAGGCCCATGCAGGCAGGACCTTGTCTGCTGTGTTGGTCAGAGTATCCTAGTTCCTGGCACCTAAGAAGCTTCCAAAAATGATATGTCTGATTGAATGAGTGGGTGGGTTTTTATAAAAACCATGGAAGTGCTCTGTTTATGTAGTTACAATAGTGAAAACTGACATAAGGAAATGGAGACTAGTTATGTATGATTAGAAATGGAGACTAGTTATGTATAATGAGAACAGAACTTGTTAATGAAGAGATAAAAAAATAAGATGTATTAATAGAATGTACCCCCTTCACTTTGGCTGGAGAGAGATAGGGTAAAATGGGTTCTTTTCGCCTACTGATTTATGGGTTCTATATATTTTTTTTTTTTTTTTTTATTTAACTGAAATGTTAGTCTTTCGGGAGTCACAAATATTTCTATTGAGATATAATTCACTGGCCATAACATTGCCTTTTATAATGTGCACAATTCTGTGGTTGCTAGTATATGGACAGAGTTGTGCAACAATCACCACTGTCTAGCTTCAGGATATTTTCAGTACCCTGTAAATAAACGCCCTACATATTAGTAGTCATCTCATTACTCCTTTCCTCCAAGACATAGCAACTGCTAATCTACTTCCTGTCTGTGTTGGTTTGTCTGTTCTGGATATTTCATGTAAATGGAATCATGTACCACGCAGTCATTTCTGTTTGGCTTCTTTCCCTTAGCATAACGTTCTCAAGGTTTGTCCATATACTGCCGTGTATTAGTACCTGACGCCTTTTAATGGCTGAGTAATATTCCATTTTATGAGTATACCACAGTTTATCAGTTCATGACTTTTGGATTCTCTCCACATTTTCGCTATTTATAAATAATTCTACTATGAAAATTCTTTTGTAAGTTATTATGTGAACATGCTTCAGTTGTCCTGGATGCATACCTAGGAGGGGGATTGCTATGTTGCATGCTAACTCTATGTTTAACTTTCTGAGCAAGCACCTAACTGTTTTCCAAAGCGATTGGATCATGTTACATGTCCACCAGCAATGTATGAGGGTTCCAGTTTCTCCACATCCTCACCACTTGTGTTGTCCATCCTATTGATTTGAGCCATCTCAGTGGTTTTGAAATAATAGTGTGTTTTGGTTTTGATTCGCATTTCCCTAATGACTAATGAGGTTGAGCTTCTTATCGTGTGATTATTGACCATTTCTATATCTTCCAAATCCTTAGCCTATGAATTTTTCTTCAGATTTTTGCCTGTATTTTTGCTTTCTTCATATAGTTTTTCATATGCCAAACATCTATATCTGTATCTTACCAGTTTGAGCCTTCACAGCTTTGGGATTTTTAGAAAATCTTTCTCTTTTACCAACAAAAAGCAAAACAAAACCTCTCATAGTTTCTTCTGAAATTTGTATGGTGACGTATTTTACTTTTAAATATGCGATCCTTTTGGAATTTCATTTCCTGCAAGCTATGAGAAAAAGGATGAAAATATTTTTACAGGTGATCTAAATGATTACCAAATTGCTGCAAGCACTCCGTTTTGCCTTTCTGCATAAGCCGTATCTTAACTGCATTTTCCCATATTCCATGTAGAAAAGCATTTTTACAGAAGGAGGCCCACCATTCCCAGCCATTTCATTTTAAGGTTTTGCTTTGCTACAATAGAAATCCCTTGTATACCTTATCTACACACCTGTTCTCATAGCCAATAAAAATTTTGTGTGAGTAGGACTCCTGTGAATTTATAAGATGAGGTTGAATTTTATAACTGGTTCCATGTGGTGCAGCCCAGCAGAAGGACAGACAGAAGCAGTAGCTCCAGAGGGAACAGAAGCTATAAGAACATGAGCCTCTAGAGATTTGCTGCTGCATTTCACAGAAAGCTCTAGACTTTTCTTTATAAGCTTATCATTATATATGGCCATCACCTTAGAACAGACGAGAATAGTGCTTTTTAAGTGAGGCATTCAGGACAGAACTGGAGAAAAATATAGAACAAAATCCTAATTCAAAAAAAAAAAAAACCCAGAATTCTAGGTTGACAGAGACTGGAGAAACCCTGAGAATATGACCCCCAGACATCCTTTTAGCTCAATAAAGAAGTCACTCCTGAGGTTCACCCTTAACCAAAGATTAGACAGGCCCATAAAACAAAATGAGACTCCAGGGGCATACCAGCCCAGGAACAAGGACTAGAAGGCAGGAGAGGACAGGAAAGCTGGTAATAGGGGACCCAAGGTCAAGAAGAGAGAGTGTTGACATGTCTTAGAGTTGGTAACCAATGTCATAAAACAATATATGTCCTAACTGTTTAATGAGAAGCTACTTTGCTCTGTAAACCTTCATCTAAAGAACAATTAAAAACAAAAGTTAGGCATTCAGAAGGAGGGTGTTCATTCCTTAGCAGATGGTTAGACTTATGTGTTTTGGTGAACATATGTACCCATTTCTATCGGGTATGTATCTAGAAGTAGAATTGCTGGGTCATAGGATATACGGATGTTCACAGCTTTAGTAGATATGGCCAAAGCATTTTTAAAGTGGTCGTACCAAATTGCACTTTCACTAGCAGTAGATTAGAATTCCAGTTGCTCCATGTTCTACCAAATAGTTGGTATTTCCATTTTTTTTTTTTAATTTTAGCCATTCTGGTTTGCAGGGTTAGGATCACATTGTGAGCTTTTATTAGAATTCCTCTGATAACTGATGTAGTCCCTTTCCATATGTATGTTGGCCATACAGAAATCTTTTAGAGAGCGTTCAAGTATTTACTTGTCTTTCTATTGAATTCTTTTTTTTCTTTATGAATCATGCTTTGCATATTTTAGAACCAAGTTTGTAGTAGGATGTATGTATTGCAAATAACTTCTCTTCCACATGAATTCACCCTTGTAGCTTGTCATGAACTTTCAAATTAAAAAGCATGCCTTTTACAAAAACAGGCAAATGTAAAGAGACGAAAGTTTATAGGGGTTCCCAGGGACAGGAGGGAGGGAATAAAGGGGTGTTATTGCATATTTTTTTTTTATTGCATATGGAAACTGAGTTTCTGTTTACAATTATGGAAAAATCACACTGATTAAGGGTAGGGTTGCACAGCCTATTAATGTAATTCCTGTCAATAGTGTGTACACCTGTATAACTCGTTCACTTGGCAAAGGTTGTGTGTTATATTTACATCAACAACAAAAATGTGTAGCTGCTGAGGCAAAATGATAGTACTGAATTGATGAGATGTTTTCTTTTTTTATTCTTTTATTATACTCTTTTCTATTTTCTCATTTGTTTTTGTAAGAAGTTACTGTTAAAATCAAAGACAATAAAACGTTTGCATGATGAAAGTGGATAGCAATGTCTATTCCACCCATTGTGTCCCTCTGAAGTTTAAGTGAGGAACTACATGCCACTAGCAGTCGCCCAGCCTTACTTAGCACTCAGGAAATGTTCATTTCTCCCACTCCTCTGGCTCACGGTCTTCTCCCTGTCTTTATTTGCTCTTTTCTGTTTCCAACTGGTTGCATGTGACCACCAGGCTTCCTGACTCCATCATTCTGCTTTCCATACCAATGTTATTGTAACCTTGGGATCTTGGGCAGTGGTGAAAGTTACACACTGTCCCTGCCATTAGGAAGGGGACAAGCCAGTGCAGGTGGGAGGGGCAGTGGGAAATTCGGCCTAGAGAAAGGACAGACAACCTTCCAGGAACCACACTGACCTTCGGAGAGCTTTATTGGCTGTGGTTCACCTGGCCAGCTTGTAGGCGTCAGGGTGCCCTAGGGCTCGGTGTTTAGTCCTCTCTCTGTGTTGACACCCTCTCTCTAAGATGCCTCAGTGAGTCCACAGCCATCGGTCTGTAGCTGAGGATGTGAGATTCACACCTCCAGCCATTCATTTCAACTCCTCTTGGGTCCAGACTTATACTCAAATATCAGCTTAAATCTCTGTATCGGCCTCTTCATGTATAAAATGTGCATTATAATGGTACATTCCTCACAGGGCTATCAAGCAGAACAAATATCTTAGGAAAGGAGAAGCCCTTACAAGAATCCTGGCACCAGTGCATGTGGTCAGTAAGTGTTAGCTGTTAGTATTATTACCTGACATCTCCATGTGGGTATCTAACAGCTATGCCATGTTATCAAGGCCACGAAACAATTCTGGTCCCAACTCCATTCCCCACACTTATCAATGGATTTCCCAAGGCTTCAGTGATGGGAGTCTGTGTGTTTTTCCACACAATGGACATGGGTACAAAAGGTTGGTCAGGGTCTTCATAATAAGTTGCTCCAAAGTTCATATGAGTGACCATTGAGACAAGTTACAAACAACTAATGCAGAAAAAAAAATAGAACCACTCTCAACTGCTCATGCTAGTATTCTCAGTCCAGAGTATCTGGTGAGGGCACTATTATGGACTGAATTGTGTAACCCCAAAAGGTATGTTGAAATCCTAACCACTGTACCAGTAAATGTGACCTGATTTGGATATAGGGGATTTTAAAATTATATTGACGAGGCCATACCAGTGTAGGTTGGGTCCTAAACCTAGTCCCTTCTGAGTTATACAAAGAGCAGAATAGACACAGACACACTCAGTGGCAGAGGAAGACAGACAACGGAGCAGATGCATCTACAAGACCAGGAACACAAAGGGTGGCTGGAAGCTTTTAGAAGCTGAAGTAGACGTGAGCTGTGCCCTGAATTCAGACAGGTAGCCTCCTGAACTGTGAGAAAATAAATTTCTGTTGTTTAAAGCCACCCAACTGTCATTTTTTTTTTTTTTTCTTACGGCAGCACTAGGTAACTAACACACATACCTGTGCTTATAAATCCAGCCCAGTGTAAAATAGTGCTCTCCCCTCCGTGGTCTAGCCCACCTGAATCCTGCTGTTTCCCTGTCAGTGCCCTCTGCTTTCACTGAGAGCTATGACAGAGTTGCCTTGATGCTGCTGCATAGACGTTCACTTTATTTTTTACTTTGTATTTATAAAAAAAAAAAATTTATGATTAATATTAATTCTAATATTTTCTATGGTTCTTAAATTTTTCTGTGGAGACATTCCTATAATCTATGAATAATAAGAGTTATATGTTTTTCTTTTTGTACTCCAGTGTTAAATATTTAATAGAAATAATGAGAGAAAGCATCCTTATTTTATTTCTAATTAATTTTAAAGAGAATGTCCCACATTTCACCAGGAATTATCATGCGAGTTGTAGTTTTCCACATTCGGGAACTCCTTTTCTGTTCCATGTTTGCTCAGAGTTCTTATGTCTCAGTGTGTTTGGATTTTATCACTGCTTTTTCACCGTCTCTTGAGGTGAACCTATGTCTTTTCTTCTTTAACCTACACATGTGGTGAATTAAATTATTAAATCTTTAACGTTCACTCAAGCTTGTATGCTGACAATAACCCCCCTTGATGCTCGCATATTACGTGCTTTATACTTTGCTGGATTTCTTTGCCAGCATTTTATGTAGGTTTTTGCATCTCAGTTGCTTAGTGTGCTTGTCCTGTAACTCTTCTTATACCTTCCTTTTCTAATTTGGTATCAATATTAAAGTCGCCTTAGGGAACAAGTTGGGGAGCATCTCATAGCTTTCTCTTCTTTATTGACTGTGTACAAGGTTGAAATGATCTGTTTTTTGCATGTTTGCTGGAACCTGCCTAAAAGTGATCTACCAAACCCAAAACCAGTTGGCCATCGAGTTGATTCCATCTTTGTAGGGAGATCTCGAACTACTGACCCATTCTGTGTAGTGATTAAAGGCCTCTTCTGATGCTACTTTACTTAGAAAAATTTCCACTGCATGTTTTAGGCTGTTAGGATTTCATCTTTAAATATTATGTGGTTATCACTGTTTTCCACCTGATCCAGGTCAATTAATCCCAGATTTTCCATTTTCCTGAAGTGAGAGTGTGTATCTACTCCTGGTACCAATTCCCTTATCTAAGACTTATTTGCAAAGAAAGATACAACCCAGCCTCCTTGAGTCCATAATGTGAGGTTACAGTCTCATATTATGTGATTTTTTGTAGTTGTTTTTTTGTTTTCTTATTTTTTTTCTTTTACGTATTCTGTAATTGTTCTTTTTCTTAAATTTTTTTTATTTTCCTTTTTTTTTCTTTTTTCATTTCACACCTCTCTAGCAGTTTTAAGAAACCTGGTGGAGTAGTGGTTAAAAGCTACAGCTGCTAACTAAAAGGTTGGCAGTTCAAGTCCACCGGGAGCTCCTTGGAAACCCTATAGGGCAGTTCTACTCTGCCCTTTATGGTCCCTATGAGTTGGAATGGATTAGATGACAACAAGTTATTGGTTCTAGTGGTTTTAAGGTTGTGCATTTCAGGTTCAGGTCTATAATCTAGCTGAGAACCGACTTCGGGTTCAGTGCGGTGAGGTGCCCAGTTGCACCTGTGCATCAAGGGAAGGCGCCTCAAGAGCTAGGGGAGGGGGCAGCAGGGATGCTCAGAGAGGGGCACCCGGACGAGGCGCGAGGTCCCGGGCAGCCCTACCACAAGCTGGCGGGGAGCAGGAAAGAGCTGGCTTCAGGAGCCTTTTGTGACAGTCCCAGGCCACCCAGCCCCACCTGGACCTCAGACTCAGCAGGCTGGCAGGTCCCAATAGAATTAGGGGAAGCCTAAGGCCATAGAGGGCGAGATCCAGGGTATATACCTAAGCCTTATCATAGTGCTTATGATGGGATAGGAGGGCAGAGGAGGCATATGGGGACTTGGGTCCAGACAGTGGACACAGAAGCGTGGGAACTTCTGGTTAGCATCAGGATCCGAATGTGGAGGCCTTCAAGATGCACTTCCCAGAGGAGAAGGTGAAGCCACAGAAGCCACACTGCCTGGCACCCACCTCTGTCCCCCTCCCAGGGCCCCAGACTGGACTCACCGCCTGTGCTGCCCTAGGAGAGCTCCCCAAGTGTGGTACTCTTAGTTTGAGGAGCAAGAGAGCCAGCCCTGGTCTAGGCTAGGGAATTTATTTCCTCTGCTCTCATTATGGCTGTGAGCGGACTCTTGTCTGCACAGACTAAAGACGAATTATCAAAATGAGCTCAAGACTCCAGATTTGACTTAGATATCATAAATTAAAACAGAGAAATACAACTTTAGCAATAAGTGCCTGCCTGGAGCCCAAGTTGCATTAAAAAAAAAACCTGAACAAGACCCCAGAGAGAGTGAGTGATAAGAGGCTCCTTCTTTTGCCACCCTGTGGTCCCAAGCTTTCTCTTTTCCCACCTCCCAAGACTGTATCAACTGCTCTGAGATTTTTGAATAAAGATCCCAGGAATATCACTGCTCCCACCCCATGAGGATTTCCCCAGTGCTGAGTTAGACTAAGACAGAATCCTCCTGAGGCTTCCGGGGCCTGTGTAGTGGTTCAGAGCCAGTTCATTTTTCCTGCAATGGGGCATGACCCCAGGACATGACCCTGAGAGTGCTGACACTTGCAGAAGCCAATGACCCTTTCACTGAGTTTCTCTCTGTCTTGGTGTCAGGATCAGTCAGGACAGCTTGTCACCTCAGGACTGTTTCTGTTGAAGGACACCTAAGCAGCACTATGGGTTTGTCCCTCACACCCTGCAAACCTGCCTCCTCTGAGCGGGGCGAGGAGCTACTGAAACACTGAAATCATTGAAACTAGCAGAAGCCACAGCCCATGGTACTGGGAGAAAAATGGGAGGGAGAGAGAGGTGAAAAGGTATAAAGGCCCAGCTGTGAAGGTGACCAGCGGCCAGGATGTTCTGAAGCCGCAAAGCTGACCGAAGCTGAATGGCCTCAAACCTGCTGCTCCTGAGCCCATCTTTTCTTTCAATGGAAAAAGCCTTTCGCTGCTCTTATGCAACTGGGCTGGAAGGGCCTTTGACTTATAACATGAAGCAGCCTCCAGAGCCTCTTGGGGCAAGTGATGGTCAAGGAGGCTCTGCCCAATCCCATCCTGCCCTTCCCACTTGTCAGAGGACCAGGAATTTCAGTCTTCCAGCTCCTGGGCTGATCTAGTGACTTGTAACAGGATTTCACTGGACCTCGAAACTTTGAAAGATGGGAAATACTGCCTGGGTCCTGGTCTCATTACAGAACTTACATACAGGATAAGAAGAGGAGTTGGGAATTGACACCTGACATCTTAGCAAAGGTTTCTGTTTGTTTAGGAGGGAAGAGGTAAAAAAGAAGGCAGTGTCTACTACATCCTTTGCCATGTGTGTCAGGAAATCCTCACAAAGAGCCTCTCAGGTAAGGAGTGATGGGAAATGCCTTGGTTTACTCTTAAACCATGCCCTTGAGGCATTTTCTTTATGGGGGCATGTAAAATGTTGTCCATTCAAGGAAACACTCTAATTCTTATGTAGACTTTGTTTGTTGACAAGGATTTATTGCCATAGCAAGGGTTCTGGAAATGGGTTTAATATGCTGTGGGATTGCTTTTGGAAGTTTGGAAAAGGCAACGGCCCACATTCTATGCAATCGAAATACCAGACCTACTGTGTCAGGTGTTGGAAGAGGGAAAAGCCTCCAATATGTGGGCGTGTCTGAGTTAGTCTTCTATAAGACCATTTCTTGGAGGTCCTGAAGGACACCCATTTCATTAAAAGAATAAGGAATGCGGAGATGAGGGGAGCACCAGCAAATTGGAGCTTACCAATATGTATCCTTTGCAGGGGGTCCCTGGACGCCGCAAACAGTTAAGTGTTCTATACTAGCTGAAAGTTTGGTGGTTTGAACCTACCCAAAGGCACCTCAGAAGACAGTCCTGACGATCTGCTTTTAAAGGATCACAGCCTTGAAAACCCTATTGAACACTTCTACTATGCCCACATGGGGTGGTCATGAGTCAGAAAGGACTTGATGACAGCTAACAAGAACAATTCTCTATAGGCTCAGGTTTTAGTGGAGGCTGGGCAGCCTAGTAGCAATGTAAATCATGGTATCCCAGCTGAACAGAGGCCAGGTGGAAGTACTTAACTGTCACAAACAAGTTGTGTGTAGATTACCATAAAGGTCAGTAGCTCAAAGTATTAGTTATCTATTGGTGCATAACAAAATATCCCCAAACTTATCAGGTGTGAGATAAATGGAAAAATATTAAACCCATTCTGATAAATTTGGAACTAGACAAAAATTTTGGTATTACTCAACATAGTTTTTAGGTGAAGGAATGAACTAGAAAATTTAAATAACTAGTACAAGTATTAAAAGATATTTAAAATAATGATGATATAATTACATACCTGCATAAAAGACAAATGCATCAAAATCAATGGTTTCTCTCCAGTATAGAATAAGGGTCTAAAATTGGCAAGGGTGGGAAGGGCAGACCGTTCTCTTTCCCCTACTACTTGACTGTACCACACTGTGTCCAAAACTGTAAAATATTTAGCAAAACATTGTTTTAACCAGAGCAGCAAAGGACCTCTATGAGGGAAGACAATGTATTAAAGTACATAAAATGAAACCTGAATATATGCAAAAATATGCCATATTTTCAAATGGAACGTCTTGTCAATTAAATGGAGGTCCCTAAAACTAATATATAAGTGGAATGCATTTCTAGCCAGAATATTAAGATAGTTGTTTTGAACTGTATACAGTGATCATATGCTACAAATAGTACAGTAGA
Source organism: Loxodonta africana (assembly GCF_030014295.1). Taxonomy (NCBI): domain Eukaryota; kingdom Metazoa; phylum Chordata; class Mammalia; order Proboscidea; family Elephantidae; genus Loxodonta; species Loxodonta africana. The sequence continues at coordinate 219,395 of NW_026975001.1, read as the reverse complement.
TAACAAAGAATAGATAACAAGGAATATTCCTGTTGTTACGAGACTTGGAGGCGATTTTGGACTCAAAGCCATCCCATCTGACTGCCCCATAGGGTTTTCTAGGTCGTAATCATCACGGGAGCAGAACACCAGGTCTTTCTCCCTTGGAGCCACCTGGTGGGTCCGACCTGCCAAACTTTCTTTGGATTAGCAGTTGAGCACTTAATCGCTGCAAAACCAGGGCGGTTTTACCAAAGTAAAACATGAAAAAGCAGGATAGTAACAGGTGTCTATCTCTTCGGGTAACAGAACAAATTGATATTACATAGCATAGAAGCTGACAAGTAGACCAATGAAACAGAAAATCTGTTAAGAAGTCACAATAACTTACAAAGGTCGTATTTCAAGAAAATTATATTTATTTAATAAATGGTGCTGACTCAAGTGATTGTTCTGGGGGCCAAACTTGCAAAAATGTGATACACAAATGATAGATTTGGAAAATCATGTGAAATGGAGAGGACAAGGCTTAATAACAATTTCCATTTTACACAGAAGGATAAAAGTTACGCACTTGAACAATGAGCAGTGAATTCAAACAGTTCATTCAGAGGAAATCCACATGCCCAGTAAACATAGTCCAAGTTAAGAAAATATCAAACTGCCAGTGAAACTGGCACAATTGGAAAATCAGCGCCACCTACGGCTGGCTGGGCTGTGGAGAGAAGGATACCCTGAGACGTGGCTGGAAAGGTGCATTATGGCAGCCTCTAGGGGAAAGACATGGCCATGGCTGTGTACTTTTAACATTCTTTGAATTGGAAATCTCACTCTGTGGAGTCTATTCCACAGAAACAAATCCTATAGTATAGAAAGGATAGTTATTATTAATATGACCAAACTTTGTCCATTGATGGTGGAATGATAGAGAACTTATGGTAAAGCTACATCCTCAATAAAACAGGGAGTCCTTAGAATGAAAAAGAGTTGTAGTAGTTGAGTGGGAGAAATCTCTATGAAGTATCATGGAAGTATTACTGAAACAATCAAGGTGCAGAGAAGTGTATATAAAATGAGCACATCTGGGTTAAACAATATCAATTGTTTGAATATGCTTGAATACCTGTTGATGTTTATGTGTGTGTATAAATGAGAAGATGAGGATACATGTGTGTCTGTGTGTGCTTGTTTAAGCAAGGATAGGAGAGACTACTTACTACATTGTTAACCTGAATTACCTTGGATTCACTTGTGGGAAGGAACAGGGGGAGGAGAATTAGAACATGCAGGAAGAGTGGACTTAAAAAGCATGGATGATAATGCTTCTGTATTAGTAGTGTTATGTATGGACAAATAAATCTGTCTTGAGCAGAGAAAGCCAGAATATTCCTTAGAAGTAAGGATGGCTTTGGACATCTTATCAAGAGGGACCAGTCCCTGGAAAAGGACATCATGCTTAGTAAAGCAGAGGTCCAGGGAAAAAGAGGAAGACCCTCAATGAGATTAATACAGTGGCTGCAACAGTGTGCTCGAATATAGCAACGATTATTAGGATTGCAATGACCGGACCGAGTTTTGTTCTGTGGTGCCTAGGGTCACTGTGAGTCAGAACTGACTTGATAGCTTTTAACAACAACATGTATAAGTCCAGATAAAGTGTACTGAGTTGATTCCATCTATTTAAATTATTCATGTAAGTTAAAGACCCCAAAATATAGTGTTAGTGCCATATCTAATGACTTACAGAGAATCAAGGTAGAATGTCAAGTGAAAGAAGGGGCGAGAGCAATGTGGGTAGAGTGAGACGAAGTCTCCATAAAAGCAAACACCCCAGCAGATATACTTGTGTACCTATAACTGTGTATATGTTTCCCTGCAGAGAAATGTAGGGAAGGACACACATGTGTCTATTAACATTGGATACCTTGTGGGAGTGGGAGCAAATTACATATGAGGGTGGGACCCTGACATAACTTTTTTGTCATACAAATCTGTAATCTCGAAAATGTAATAAAAAACAATTTCAGAACTTTGGAAGTTGATAAACATCATAGATACATGTATATTTTAATGTGTTTCGTTAGATATTTTAAATAGGTGAAAATTTTCTATAATGACAGACAAAAGATTTTAATCACTGGAAGGAGAGCACACCACAGACAGTAATAATCAGATCCAGTGCATTTCTTCTTGTTCTTGGAACCAGTGAGCTCTTCTGGTCTCTACAACTGGAAATGACCAAAAATAATTTTGGGAACTCAGTAGAATTAACCCCCAAACACGTTTGCAAGCACATGTCTACAGCTAAATGTAGAAGGCTTGACACAATGTGCGATTCACTAGGTAACTCATGGCGCTCCAGAAAATTCTCTTTCCTGGATGTGCTGGTACCACTTCCTCCCTGCCTTGACCCACTGTATAACCCGCCTTTGTGCATTCGAGGCCCTTTGAGGTCTGAGCCTAGAGCATAAAAGAGGACATCAACTGGGAAGGTAGCTTTTAAGAAGAAAGACGTTGATCAAAAGATTTCAGAAAGCAGCACCTCCCCAGCCAGCCTCTCCCCAGCCTGGGAATGCCAGCCCCTCCCACCCTGATACCTCTGAGAATCTCTCATTTTTTGTTTTGGATCCTTAGGAGACTGCAGAATTTACCTGGCCTGAACACCTTGGCTCTTCTCTGCCTGTGACCCTCTCCCTCACAGGAGCTGTCTCTGTCACTCTGAGGCATACACACAGGACAGCCTGTGGATGGAGGTGCCTGTCCTAGAGGCCCTGCCCTCCTTTCCTCTGCCCTCTGCGGTCTCATCTCCCAGAGAGATGGATGCATCCCTGTCATGTCCAGGGCTTCCCCACACCTGGGATTTGATGTTGTGACTGAGACTTGGTCTTTTTTGTCCACTGTTGAGTCTGGGCCTGAGTTTGCCTCTTCCATCCATACCTCTGGTCAAATGTGTTCTCACTGTTCTCCCCAGGTTCAGAAGTCTCTCCTCTCTTTTGCTTCTTTCATCTCAGACAGCCTTTTTCTTCCAGTTCTTTGACCTCAGGACAGGTCAGATTTGACCACAGGAAAAAAAAAAAAATTAACAAGATTTATTGACGTGTCAAAAACCAGAATGTACAGCTTTATTTAAAGGAGAAGAAGAAGTTCCAAAGCTCTGCCCCTTACCCGAGGACATACTCTACAAGAAATACCCTGCAAGCCCTGGATCAACTCGTACCCAGAAATGGTTAACACCCAGGGGGATTTTTCTACACCACCTCCCAGTTACATTCCCCTAATGAGGCAACAACAGTGCATCCTAATCATAACCCCAAATTCACCATAGGAGACCAGAAGACATGGCTGGGGTGAATTCATTTTCCTTCACTGGGCCCTCCACTCCTCCTGCCAAACCCTACCTCTTTCTCTGCCTGTATGCTGCTGGGAAGGGACCCAGAGTCCTTGGTTTAGGGCTTTATGTTCACTGTTCACCTGCGGGCAGGTTTCCTGACAGCCTGCAATTTCTCTGATTCCTTCTCCTCCAAAGAACTCAGTGATACCCCCTTCACCATCACACCTCACCAGGGTCCCCCTTAGCCTCCCAAGTCCCACTGAAATCCCATTTCCCTTTCCCTACTTATGCTGTGCTCATCCTTAGGGTCCCAAGACCTCACCATCAAGATGAGGCCCGTCCTGTCCTCTCCTGGGCCAGTGGAGCCTCTGAGGGGACCTGGTGTCTGCGGTCAGCTATGTGGGGCTTCTTCCATCCAGATCCCCCTTAGGGCTGGAGCTCTTTGTGCCCTTGGGGTGGAAGGGTGGTGGTCACAGGGGAAGGAGGGTAGAATCTTCCAGGGAAGCTGGGTTAAACGAACCTGAATAGAGGTCTCTCCTGAAGGGCCCAGGTTTCCATCCCAAAGGCCCTGCTCCTCCTAGTCCCAGGGTGCTAGCAGGTCTTTAGGCGCTTCCCCCTCTGGCCTTGGTGCTGCGCCTTCTGCGGCCTGGCCTGCCTCTGCAGCCTGTCCAGCTGGTGCCTCACCCTCTTCAGTTCTTCTCTCTGCTTCTCCAGCTGCTCCTCCAGGCGCCTGCAGACCTCTCTCTTCTCCCTCACCTCCCTCTTCTTGGCGGCCATCAGACAACGCCTGGCCAGCTGGTGTCAGCATTGGGGCCTGCACTGGACTGAGCTTGGCAGCCGCCTCTCCAGCAGCTCTTCAACGAAGACCTGGCAGCTGAAGCCCTGGCTCACAGCATGGGCCGCGTGCGCAACCAGGGCCTCCCGGGACTCGAACACGTGACAGCAGACCACGCAGCGGAAGCCGTGCTCACGGGTCACCAGCCACTCTGGGGTGGCTGCTCGGGGGCTCTCCCCATGCTCTTCCCCTTGGTCAGTGGGCTCCTGGGTACAGGTCTTGGGCCCCTCCTGCCAGGGCTCCAGGTTGCTGACCAGGGACTCAGTGTTGGCCAGTCTGGTGGCAGAGCCGATGGCCTCAAAGACCTGGGGCATCTTGCCCACGGGGGCAAAGGAGGTTTTGGTCTGCCAGGCGACCGCCACCCCCTTGACTGTGCGCACCTGGGTGAAATATGCGCACCTGACCCATGGCTTTCCTGGGGCAGCCCCGTAGCTGGAGGAGTGAGAGGTCTGCTCGGTGGAAGATAAAGGAGAAGGGTTCTCGGATTGTTTTGGAATCTTCCTGGGCCTGGAGCTTTGACTTTTTGTTTGGGATGTTGTTGACTCTTGGGCATTTTCCTCTTGGATAGACACCTCTGAGAACAGAGAGTAGATTTAGTTGAGCTTTCACGGTCCTTATCCTCACCTGTGAGCCCAAAGCTTTGGTCATAGGGACCCCTGGAGGCCTCTCCATCACCACAGCCTCCACCTCTGCAGACCCCATGCTTTCTTTCTTCTTACCCAGAGACCCACCACCTTTTGGGGGCACTGCTGTGGAAGACAAAATCTCCATTGTAAAGTGGGACTGTTTATGGTAGTTCATTTTTTAAGAAGTTGTTTTTCTTTAATTCCACATTTATTGAATTCCAATGAATTTGTTCCTTTGGAACTTAGAAATGACCTCATTCCCCTGAAACTATGACCTCATTCCCCTGAAACTTCATAATAAATGTGTGACTTCATTGAAAGAAGTTTTCTATAAGGGTGATTTTCTTAGTAAATTTGGGGTGTAAGCACTCAAACGAGAGCAATGCTCACCTCTTTTCAACCTCTTTTACTGAAAGGCTGTTTTACGCAGAAGTTATACTTAAGAGAAGAATGCGTATATTTACTTAAGACTCTTACATGTATACCTCTTTCTTGTACCCTTCTTAACCAAGCTACAGTAGGGGATTAAAATTGCTTTTCTCAGAATAGAAGCCCTTGTCCTTATTAGAGAAACTCCTTCAGCGTGAGGCAGAAAGAGATGTCCGTATCTGAGAACCTGATGCCAGAAACCTCAGACAGACAGCACAAAACCACCTTGACTGGTTGTGTCTCGGTGGGTTGCCTATGTCAACCTAAAGGTCTGTGTATGTTTGTGAATATGTGGGAAGGACTGTAGACTTCAGGATCCAGAAAGAGATAGAGCTAGGTCGTATGTGTTGGATGGAGGGAAAGCTCCAGAGACAAGATCCAGAGAGGGAACCTGCCAGTAGTGTGTTAGAGGGATACAGAGACCAAGGAGGGAGCAGAAAGCAGGGCTCAGCCACTGAAAGGCAGAAGGGGGCAGCAACAGAAAAGACAAAGGGGGTACATTAGTTGGAGAAAGGATGGAGAACTGGGAATGATAGCAGAAACTGAGGTTAGCTATAGTTGGAATTTGAAAATTCTTGCTAGGCTTTGAAAACATCATGTTGATTGAAGAAAGTTAGTCACAAAAGAACAACTACTGTATGATCTTACTTATATGAAATAAGCAAATATATAGAAACCAAAGATTATTGGGAGTTGCCAGCTGTGACAGGGAGGTGGGAAGGGCCTGAAATCTTTCACTGTCTCATCTCATGCTCTCATTCTTAATCTCTTTATACTCTCTATACTTTTTCTTTTTAAATTTATAACATTTCTATTACTTAATCATCATATAACTTGAGTTTTAAATACAAAAAAAAAAAATTCAAAAAAAGAGAAATGAGTAAGAGAAGGTGCCACTGTGCAATACTTTGTGTCAGCTGGGCATCAGGGAACCAGGGTGACAGAATGCACTTCTTCTTTGCGGAAAGCTTGAGCAGAGTCACGGCAGCTACAATGACCATGTCATATAGATGCTCCAGTAAAAGTTCTGGTTAACTAGAACTTTGGAAATTGGGTGAGTGGGTAGAAAGGAATGCATAGTAGAGAAACTGAAGATATATATATATATATATATATATATATGTGAATTAAAATAACTTTGTGTAGCTAGTAATTGGCAATGATAATTCATCGTGGATTTCTGAGCAGAAGATCCAGGTAATGATACCTGACTTCGAGAAAGTTTGCTTTGGCATTATTGTGCACAGAACACCCAAGGAAGAAATACAGCTCCTCAACGGGAGCAGATGCACTGCTTTAGCAAATCTTAGGATATAAATTTAGAAGAAAAGCATCATCTCCCGAAGGTCATAAAAGTTGTTTATGAGTCTATACTAGATTTTCTTTTCTTTTTTTTTATTGTGCTTTAAGTGAAAAGTTACAATCCAAGTCAGTTTCTCATACAAAAATTTATGTACACATTGTTATGTGACCCTAGTTGCTCTCACTGCAATGTGACAGCACACTCCTTCTCTCGACCTGTGTTCCCTGTGTCCATTCAACCAGCTCCTGTTCTCCTCTCCCTCCTCACCTTGACTCCAGGTAGGAGCTGTCCATATAGTTTCATGTGTCTACTTAAGCTACGAATCACACTCCTCCCCAGTATCATTTTAGGTCCTATAGTCTAATCTTTGTCTGAAGAGTTGGTTTCAAGAATGGGTTTTAGTTTTGGCTGACAGACAGTCTGGGGGTCATGACCTCTGGGGTACCTCCATCTCAGACCATTATGTCTGGTCTTTTTACTGGAATTTGAGGTCTGCATCCCACTTTTCTCCTGCTTCATCAGGGATTCTCTGCCATGTTCCCTTTCAGTGCAGTTATTGGTGGTAGCCAGGTACCATCTGGTTCTTCTGGTCTCAGGCTGATGGAATCTCTGCTTTATGTAGCCCTTTCTTTCTCTTGGGCTAATATTTTCCTTGTGTCTTTGGTGTTTTTCATTCTCCTTTGCTCCAGATGGGTTGAGAGCAATTGATGCATCTCACATGGCAGTTTGCTAGCTTTTAAGACCCCAGACGCCACTCAACAAAGTGAGATGCACAACGTTTTCTTAATATGCTTTGTTATGCCAGTTGACCTAGATGTTCGCTGAAACCATGGTCCCCAGACCTCCGCCCTGCTACTCTGTCCCTCAAAATGTTTGGTTGTATCCTGGAAACTTCTTAGCTTTTGGATAAGTCCTGTTGTGCTGACTTCCCCTGCATTGTGTGTTGTCCTTCCCTTCACCTAAAATAATTCTATCTACTATCTAATTAGTGAAAACCCTCTCCATCCCTTCCCACACTGGCAACCATCGAAGAGTGTTTTCTACTGTGTTTAAATCTTTTCTTGAGTTCTTATAAAAATGGTCTCATACAATATTTGTCCTTCTGTGACTAATTTCCCTCAGTATAAAGCCTTCCAGATTCCTCCATGTTATGAGATGTTTCATGGATTCATCGTTGTTCTCTATCACTGTGTAATATTCCATTATGTGAATATACCATAATCTGTTTGTCCACTCACCTGTTGACGGGCATCTTGGTTGTTTCCATCTTTTTGCTTTTGTAAACAGTGCTGCAATGAATATAGCTGTGCACTAATCACTGAAAAGAGCATTTCAAGATCTATCCAGAAGTACAACACTGCCGCTGATAGCATAATATTCATACGCCTACAAGGAATACCAGTTAATACAATCTATTCAAATTTACACACCAACCACTAAGGACAAAGATGAAGAAATTGAAGATTTTTACCAACTTCTACAGTCTGAAATTAATGGAATGTGCAATCAGGATGCATTGATAACTACTGGTTATTGGAATGAGAAATTGGAAACAAAGAAGGATCAGTAGTTGAAAATATGGCCTTGGTGATAGAAATGATACCAGAGATCACATGATAGAATTTTGCAAGACAAACGACTTTTTCATTGCAAATAACTTTTTCCACAACATAAACAGCAAGTATTTTTTTTTTTTTATAAGTGTGGGCCTCACCGGATGGAATATACAGGAATCAAACTGACTACCTGTGTGGAAAGAGATGATGGAAAAGCTCAATACCATCAGTCAGAACATGGCCAGGACCAACTACAGAACAGTCAACTACACATATGCAAGTTCCAGTTGAAGCCGAAGAAAATCAGAACAAGTGTATGAGAGCCAAAGTATGACCTCGAGTATATCCCACCTGAATTTAGAGACCATCTCAAGAATAGATTTGACATGTTGAACACTAATGACCAAAGACCAGATGAGTAGCGGAGTGACATCAAGGACATCAGACATACAAAGAAAACAAGAGGTCATTAAAAGGGGAAGAAAGAAAAGATCAAAATGGATGTCATAAGAGACTCTGAAATGTGCTCTTGAACATCTAGTAGCTAAAAAGAACAGAAGAAATGATGAAGTAAAAGAGTTAAACAGAAGATTTCAAAGAGCAGCTATGGAAGACAAAGCAAAGTATTATAATGACATATACAAAGATCTGGAGTTAGAAATCGAAAGGGAAGAACACCCTCAGCATTTCTCAAGCTGAAAGAGCCAAAGAAAAAATTCAAGCCTCGAGTTGCAATAGTGAAGGATTCTACAGAGAAAATATTGAACAACTCAGAATGTAGCAAAGGAAGATGGAAGGAATACACTGAGTCACTACACCAAAAAGAATTGGTAGATGTTCAACAATTTCGGGAAGCAGCATATGATCAGGAAGCAATGGTATTGAAGGAAGAGGTCCAAGCAGTACTGAAGGCATTAGAGAAAAACAAGGCTACAGGAATTGATGGAATACTAATAGAGATGTTTCAACAAACAAATGCAATACTGGAAGTGCTCATATGTCTATGCCAAGAAATTTGGAATACAGCTACCTGGCCAACTGACTGGAAGAGATCCATACATATGCCTATTCCAAAACAACCAAATGTAGAAATTATCATCAATATCACATGCAAGCGAATTTTTGCTGAAGATCATTCAACAGTGGCTGCAGCAGTGCATTGACAGAAACTGTCAGAAATTCAAGCTGGATTCGAGAGGATGTGGGAATAGGTATGTCATTGTTGATGTCAGATGGATCCTGGCTGAAAGCAGAGAATATCAGAAAGATGTTTACCTGTGTTCTATTGACTATGCAAAGGAATTTGACTCTGTGAATCATAACAAATTATGGATAACATCACAAAAAAACGGGAATTCCAGAACACTTAATTGTGCTCATGGGGAACCTCTGCATAGATCAAGAGGCAGTCATTCAAACAGAACAATGGGCTACTTCATGGTTTAAAGTCAGGAAAGGTGTGCATCATCCTTTCACTATAATTATTCAATCTGTATGCAGTCCACATAGTCCAACAAACTGAACTATATGAAGAACAGAGCATCATGATTGGAAGAAGACTCATTAACATCCTATGATATGCGGATGGCACAGCCTTGCTTGCTGAACGTGAACAGGACTTGAAGCACTTCTGAGAAAGACCAAAGATTGTAAAGACTTAGGTATGAATTACACCTCAACATAAAGAAAACAAAAATTCTCATCAGTGGAGCAATAAGCAACATCATGACAAATGGAGAAAAGATTGAAATTGTCAAGGATTTCATTTTACTTGGATCCACAATCAACACCCATGGAAACATCAGTCAAGAAATTAAATGATGCATTGCATTGGGAAAATCTGCTGCAAAAGAAATTTTTAAAGCATTAAAAAGCAAAGATGTCACCTTGAAGACTAAAGTGTCCCTGATCCAAGCCACGGTGTTTTCAATTGCCTCATATGCACGTGAAAGCTGGACAATGAGTAAGGAAGACCTAAGAAGACACAGGACCTGGCAGTGTTTCATTCTGTTGTACATAGTGCCACTATGACTTGGAACTGACTTGAGGGAACTAACAACAACAACAATGCAAGGCAATACATGTCATGATGATATGTAATTTATTTCAAACTTGGAAGCCATTGGAGGATATTCCTTTACATAATATGTACACCCTGACTTACTAAGGAGACAACATGGGTGTTTCTTTGTAAGCAAAATCTCCTAAGAACAGATACTTTTGAATTGGGAGCAATACTTTAATTGGAGTTCATTAGGAGGCTCTGAGAAGCCATTTTTCTGTGATAGTGTATATGTCTTCTTCTATCATTCATTTCTTTTAGAATAACTCACTGTTGAATGAGAATATGTTAGAGTCAGGACATATGACGAAATATAAACACAAGAATTTGCTAAAATGAATAAATTTTTAACACTAAAACAATTTCATCTGGGAATAAAAATTCTTTTATATATATTGTTGATCCTCTACTATATACAGAGAATTTCTATTTTAATAACTTTCTTTTCTTTCTTCCTACCTTCCTTCCGTCCTTCCTCCCTCTCTCTTTCTCTTCCTCCCTCCCTCCCTTCCTTTATTTCTTTCCTTTCTCTCTCTCTTTCTGTTCTATGTCATTAAAAAGTGTACCACCCTTTAGATTCACCAGTTCCAAATAGTTGAGAGATAATATAGGGTAGCTGTGAGTTGGAATCAACTCTATGGCAATGGGTTTGGTTTACAGGGTATGTATTTTAAAAGGTTTTATATACATATATAATTAAGCTGGACATTTAGGGAAAACTACTTAAAATCTCCTCATATCAATTTTATCATCTATAAAATGTCAGTGGTGATATCAACCTTAAGAGGTTGTGTGAAGTATAAACTACAATTTAATCCTGACACAAATCCTGAAATATTTTAGGTGTCACCCAGCGAAGGTGGTGAATAAAAGTTTTACCTTCCATGTATGGTCATGGTCCAGATTTAAGGCTTGTTTCTCCCACTTTTGTTTCTTCTCTGAAATTATCATCAGAATTTTTTCTTCTTTTGCTTTCTTTTTGTGTATAATGTAATAAATGCTAATACCCATATCACAAAATTATGGGGGAAAACTAAAAATAAAGACAGGTGAAAAAGTTTTGTAAATAGACTACAAATAAATATTTATTTCTCTTTCAATGGATAAAATAAAAATGAAAGGGACAAAAAAAAAAACCCTATTTGGATTTCTTTTTACAGAAGAAAAACATCCTCTTCTATTTAGACCTGGGGAAAATGCTTAAAGCTGCTTCCGGGTCAGGCACACAGCCCTTGAAATGAGTTCACAGGACAGGATACTAGCACATAAACAGGGAGACATGGATAAAAAACAATATGTTCCATTGGCAGTCATACGACATGGCATCAAATAACTGATCTGATGTGGCATTCATTATTTCTGTATTGTGCTGTTTTCCCCACTTCTTTAATTTAGGAAAATATTAGCTACCTCGTGGGCAAAATCATTTTGAAAACGTGATTGTAAATATGACGTACATATATTCACAAAACGTGGAGGAATTCTATCCCTTCAAAAATATAGGAAAAAACATTTGGGGAACTAGTGACTAAAAACAATGAAACATATCAATCCTTAGATTAGGGAAGGCAAAGATATCCCAAGAGGGCAAAGTAAAAATAAATCTGAATCAAGATATAACGTAGTGAAACTTCAGTACATGAATACAATAAAAAATCTTAAAAAAAACTAGAGAGTAAAGAAAGATGTATATAGTTATATATATAAAATAAATAAACAAAATAAGACTAATAGTTTATTTCTTAAAAAAAAAAAGGTGGAGTTTTGTAGATGAAACAGATCATCCAACAGTTTTAAGTTCAAACCTTTATTTAACAGAAGAAATGAGAAAATAATATCTGCTATTAATGCTTCTATTCATAATTATATTTCAGATTTAAACACCCCCCCAAAAAGAAAAAGAAATTATAATGGTTGTGAATTGATATAAAAATTATTATTGAAGGTTACACAATAGTCTAAGCAGAAAACCTAATAGAAATTAAATGCAATTGATGAATTGTAACAGAAAGCTTAGCAATGATTTTAGATGAATTTTCAAAACCATTTAATTAAACAAAAGCTTTATAAGATTTATTTTAAAAGATACAAGTTACAGAAGAACAAAACCGCACACACTCCTCAAAGTAGAGTTGACCTCAATGACATGCATGGAATCAAGCTTTCGAGACCTGCATTTGCTGATGTGGCATGACACAAAAGGAGAAGAAATGGCTGCAAACACCCATTAATAATAGAAACATAGAATGTATGAAGTATGAATCTAGGAAAATTAGAAATCATTAAAAAATGAAATGGAACACATAAACATCAATATCTTAGGCATTAGTGAGCTGAAATGGACTGATATTCACCATTTTGAATTGGACAATCATATGGACTTTTTTTTTTATGGACGACTGTGCCAAATCGAACAGAGTTCATCATCAAAAAGAACATTTCAAGATCTATCCTGAAGTACAGTGCTGTCAGTGATAGGATAATATCCATATGTCTACAAGGAAGACCAGTGTCTTAGTCATATAAAAAAAAAAAAAAAGTGATGCTATAACAGAAATACCACAAATGGGTGGCTTTAACAAAGAGAAATTTATTTTCTCACAGTCTAGTAGGCTAGAATTCAAAATTCAGGGTGTCAGCTCCAGAGGCAACTTTCTCTGTCAGCTCTGTGGGAAGGTCTCCATCATCAATCTTCTCCTGGTCAAGGGGCTTCTCAGGTGCAGGGACCCTGGGTCCGAAGGACATGCTCTGCTACTGGGGATGCTTTCTTGGTGTTATGAGGTCCTCATATCTCTCTGCTTGCTTATCTCTTTTATACCTCAAAAGGTATTAGCTTAAGACACTATCTAATCTTATAGATCTCATCAACATAACTGCGACTAATCCATCTCATCACATCATTGTGATAGGATTTACACCACATAGGGAAATCACATTAGATGACTAAATGGTAGACAATCATACAATACCGGGAATCGTGGCCTACCCAAGTTGACAGATATTTTTTAGGGACACATTTGAATCTATGACAAGCAGTTAATAAGACTATTATTCAAATTTATGCACCAACTGCTAATGCCAAAGATGAAGAAACTGAAGATTTTTACCAACTTCTGCAGTCTGAAATTGATCAGACATGCAATCAAGATGCATTGATAATTACTGATGATTGCAATGTGAAAGTTGGAAACAAAGAAGAAGGAACAGTAGTTGGAAAATCTGGCTTTGGAGACAGCATGATAGAATTGTGCAAGACCAATGACTTCTTCATTGCGAATACCTTTTTTCAACAACTTAAATGGTGAGTATACACATGGGCTTCACCAGATGGGATATACAGGAATCAAATGTCTACATCTGTGGAAAGAGACAATGGAAAAGCTCAATATCATCGGTCAGAACAAGACCAGGGGCTGCTGTGGAACAGACCATCAATTTCTCATATGCAAGCCTACGAGAGCCAAAGTACAACCTTGATTATATCTCACCTGAATTTAGAGACTATCTCAAAAATAGATTTGATGAATTGAAGGCTAATGATTGAAGGCCAGATGAGTTGTGGAATGACATCAAGGACATCATACTTGAAGAAAGTAAGAGGTCATTGTTCTGACAGGGATCACAATAGAGGGTCTGAGAGCTGGAGAAAAAGTGTAGAACAAAATTCTAACTCACAAAAAAGACCAGATTACTCGCCTGACAGAGACTGGAGAAATGCTGAGTATGTCCCCCGGACACACTTTTTGCTCAGTAATGAAGTCACTCCTGAGGTTCACCCTTAAGACAAAGATTAGACAGACCCATAAAGCAAAACTAAAGGGGCACACTAGCCCAGGGGCAAGGGCTAGAAGGCAGGAGGGGACAGAAAAGCTGGTCATAGGGAACCCAGGGTCAAGAAGGGCAGAGTGTTGACATATTGTGGGGTTGGTAATTAGTGTCACGAAACAATATGTGTACTAATTGTTTAATGGGAACCTAGTTTGTTCTGTAAACCTCCATCTAAAGTATGACAACAAAGATATGAAATAAAATATATATGTATATCTGTCGGAAAAAAAAGAAAGAGGTCATTAAAAAGACAGGAAAGAAAAAAAGAAGACCAAAATGGATGTCAGAAAAGACTCTGAAATTTGCTCTTGAATGTAGAGTAGCTAAAGCAAAAAGAAAATGATGAAGTAAAAGAGATGAACAGAAAATTTCAAAGGGCACCTCAAGAAGACAAAGTAAAATATTATCATGAAATGTGCAAAGACCAGGAGTTAGAAAACCAAAAGGGAAGCACATGCTCGGCATTTCTCAAACTGAAAGAACTGAAGAAAAAATTCAAGCCTTGTGTTGCAATATTGAAGGATTCTACAGGGAAAATATTAAATGATGCAGAGAGCATCAAAAGAAGATAGAGAGAGGTGGAGTCAAGATTGCGGAGTAGTCAGACACTTCCAGTGATCCCTCTTACAACAAAAACCAAAAAAAGAAAAAAAACAAAGACCTGAAAAACAAGTGGAACAATTTTATACCTGACAAGATAAGGGCCCTGAACATCAAATGCAAAGTTAGGAAATCAGACTGAGTGGCTGGGGGAGGGAGACACGGTTCAGAAGTGGGGAGCAGTTGCTGGACCTGACTTGGTGAGAAATGGTACCCCTTGGACACAGGCCCCTGGAGGGACAGTGGCAGGGCTGGCAGTAGCATTCAGGATGCAGTCTCCTCAGGGGGAGACAGCAAGTCTCACAGTCTACTCACAACTCCGGAACCAGAGAAGAACAGTGCTGTTGGCAAAAGCTAAGTCCTTGCATTCGTTTTACTGTGCGCTCAGCCCCCAAGACGGCTTCAGTAGCTGTAGATTTCCCTGCACCTGAGATAGGTGTTGCTGTGCAGCCTGAGCCGTTCTCCCGACCTTGGAGAAGGAATAAATTAACAATTGGGGGAAAAGATAATCTGCCAGCTCCACTAAGCTGGGAAGCTCAGGACAGAAGAAGCTCCTTTCCAGGCACAAATGGTCCACGGACTTTGAATACCTCTCACCCCTGCATGGACCTGTGTAGGCCCATTTCGGGAGATTAGGCCCTTGTTACTGCAATGGTGTATGTGCTGGGTATCCAACTTCAACTGTGTCACCTTGCGGTGGAGAGGTGTGTTTTTGATGTTTGACACTGCTCTGCCTATTAAACAGGGTCCTCACCTACCTACACTGGGGGCCTAAGAACTGGTGGCTCCGTGCACATCATCTAGACACCCACGACAGGGGTCCAAGGATAACAGGTGCCTCCCAGTCCTTACAAACAAAAGCATAGGGTGCCTGTGGTCTGACTGCAGGACCCACCTGTCTGTGCACTATAGAAAACAGGGGTGCACTTTCCTCACAGACACTTGGGAGATGGTTGTCATCCCCCTGCCTTTGTTCAGAGTGTGACCCCCTGCTGCAACCAGATACCTGTGTCTACAACAATAACCCCTCCCCATCTAGACTATAGGACTTGATGACCTACAATTGATGACCAGCTACCTAGACACCTGAGCTGAATTATACAAGAAAAGTGAATGGACTCCTAGGCTCATATACCTGGTAACAGCTCTAGCCATCTGGTGACAGGATGTTAAATCTTGAAAGTTGCAAATGATCAAGTGAGCTCACTCAAGCAGCCTATTTGGGCATATCAAAACAAAACAAAGCAAAAAGCTAGGATACAGTAGGCAAAAGTAAAAAATAAAATAAAATAACTTATAGATGGCTCAGAGACAGCAGTCAATATCAAATCACATGAAGAAGCAGACCATGATCACTTCAACAATCTCTCAATACAAAGAATCAAGGAATCGTCCAGATGAAGGTGTTTTCCTGGAATTACCAGATGTAGAATACAAAAGGTTAATATACAGAACTTTCAAGAGATCAGGGAGATCAGGCAAAATGCAGAACAAGCCAAAGAACACACAGATAAAGTAGCTGAAGGAATTAAAAAGGTTACTCAAGAACATAAAGAAAAATTTAATAGGCTGCAACAATCCATAGAAAGAAAGCAATCAGGAATTTAGAAGATTAACAATAAAATTACAGAATTAGACAACTCAGTAGACAGAGGAATGGTATTGAGGAAATGGAAAGCAGAATTGATGAGATTGAAGATAAAAAACGTGGCACCAATATATTTGAAGAAAAATCAGATAAAATTATTTTTAAAAAACATGAAGAGATCCTAAGAATCATGTGGGACTCTATCAAGAGAAATAACCTATGATTGAAGTATCAGATTAGGGAGGGGTAACAGAAAAAACAGAGAGAATTGTTGAAGATTTGTTGGCAGAAAACTTCCTTGATACCATGAAAGATGAGCAGCAGATATCTATCCAAAATGCTCATTGAACCCCACATAAGGTAGATCTCAAAAGAAAGTCACTCAGACATATTATAAACAAACTTGCCAAAACCAAAGACAAAGAGAGAATTTTAAGAGCGGCTAGGAATAAATGAAAAGTCACCTACAAAGGAGACTCAATAAGAATAAGCTCAGCCTACTTGAGAGAAACCATGCAGGGAAGAAGGCAATGGGATGACTTATATAAAGTGATGAAGGAAAAAAATTGCCAGCCAAGAATCATATATCCAGCAAAACTGTCTCTCAAATATGAAGGTGAAATTAGGACATTTCCAGATAAACAGAAGATTAGGGAATTTGTAAAAAAAAAAAAAAAAAAAAAAAAACCTACAAGAAATACTAAAGAGGGTTTTCTGGTTAGAAAATCAACAATATCAGATATCAACCCAAGACTAGAATGCAGGACAGAGCAACCAGATATCAACCCAGGTAGGGAAATTACAAAAATAAATCAAGATAAAAAAATGCTCAGAACAGGGAAACAGTGATGTTATTATGTAAAGGATGACAATACTAAAATAATAAAGAGGGACTGAAAAATGTAGTCATAGATCTTTCATACAGAGAGATAGTCAAGGGGATAGAAAGAAATAAAAGTTTGGTTTAAGCTTAGAAAAATAATGGCAAATATTAAGGTAACCAAAAAGGAGACTAACAATGCTACACATCGAAATAAAATACAAGAAAAACATAACTCAGAAAAAAAAAAATCAACAATGAATAAGAGGAAAAGACAATATACAAAGAAAAACTACTCACTACAAAAAATTAAGCAGAAAAAAGAAACTCGACAACATACAAAAAAAGATATGAAAATGACAGCACAAAACTCATAACTACCATAATTATGCTGAATGTAAATGGACTAAATGCACCAATAGAGACAGAGAGTGAAAGAATGGATTAAAAAACACGATCCATCTGCATACTGCCTACAAGAGACACTCCTTAAAGACACAAACAAACTAAAACTCAAAGGATGGCAAAAATATGTATCAAGCAAACAACAATCAAAAAAGAGCAAGAGTGGCAATATTAATTTCTGACAAAATAGACTTTAAAGTTAAATTCACCAAAAAGGATAAGGAAGGACACTATATAATGATTAAACAGACAATATACCAGGAGGATATCACCATATTAAATATTTACACACCCAATGACAGTGCTTCAAGATACATAAAACAAACTCTAACAGCATTGTAAAGTGAGATAGACAGCTCCAAAAAAATATTAGGTGACTTCAACATACCACTTTGGTGAAGAACAGAACATTCAGAAAGAAGCTCAGTCAAGACACTGAAGATCTAAATGCCACAATCAACCAACTTGATTTCACATACATGTACAGAACACTCCACCCAACAGCGGCCAAGTATACTTTCTTTTCCCATGCATATGGAACATTCTCTGGGAGAGACCACATATTAGGCCATAAAGCACACCTTAACAGAATCCAAAACATCAAAATATTGCAAAGCATCTTCTCTGACCATGAAGCTATAAAAGTAGATATCGAAAACAAAACAAAACAAAAAAAGCATGGAAAAGAAACACTCAGAAACTGAGCAATACCTTGCTCAAAAACGACTGGGTTATAGAAGACATTAAGGATGGAATAAAGAAATTCACAGTATCCAATGAGAATGAAAACACTTCCTACCAGAACCTTTGAGACACAGGTAAAGCAGTGCTCAGAGGTCAATTTATAGCAATACATGCACACATCCAAAAAGAAGAAAGGGCCAAAATCAAAGAATTATCCCTACAACTTGAACAAATAGAAGGAGAGCAACAAAAGAAACCCTCAGGCATCAGAAGAAATTAAATAATAAAAAGTAGAGCAGAATTAAATGAAATAGAGATCAGAAAAAAAAATTGACAGAGTTAACAAGACCAAAAGCTGGTTCTTTGAAAAAATTAACAAAATTGCTAAAACATTGGCCAAATGGACAAAAGAAAAACAGGAGAAGAAGCAAATCCAACATCACAACAGACCCAACTGAAATTAAAAGAATCATATCAGATTAGTATGAAAAATCATACTCTAACAGCTTTGACAACCTAGAAGAAATGGATAAATTTCTAGAAACACATTGCCTACCTAAACTAACAGAAACAGAGGTAGAACAATTAAATAAACCCATAACAGAAGGAGAGGTTGAAAAAGGTAATTAAAAAAATTAAAAATCTCCCAACAACAACAACAAAAAAGCCCTGGCCCTGACAGCTTCCCTGGTGAGTTCTACCAAACTTTCAGGGAAGAGTTAACACTACTACTAGTGAAGGTATTTTAGAGCATTGAAAAAGATGGAATACTCCCAAACTCATTCTATGAAGCCAGCATATCCCTGATACCAAAACCAGGTAAAGACACCACACACACAAAAATATTACAGACCTATATTCCTCACGAACTTAGATGCAAAAATCCTCAACAAAATTCTACCCAATAGAATTCAATAACATATCAAAAAACTAATGCACCATGACCACGTGGGATTCATACTAGGTATTTTTATGCAGGAATGGTTCAACATTAGAAGAACAATCAAAATAATCCACCATATAGGTAAAACAAAGGACAAGAACCACATGATCTTATCAATTGATGCAGAAAAGGCATTTGACAAAGTCCAACACCCATTCATGATAAAAACTCTCAGAAAATAGGAATAGAAGGAAAATTCCTCAACACAATAAAGGGCATTTATATAAAGCCAACAGCCAACATCACCCTTAATGGAGAGAGTCTGAAAGCATTCCCTGAGATCGGGAACCAGACAAGGATGCCCTTTATCACGACTCTTGTTCAACAGTGTGCTGGAGGTCCTCTCCAGAGCAATTATATCAGATAAAGAAATAAAGGGCATCCAGATTGGTAAACAAGAAGTAAAAGTATCTCTATTTGCAGATGACATGATCTTATACAGAGAAAACCCTAAAGAATCCTCAAGAAAACTACTGAAACTAATAGAAGAGTTCAGCAGAGTATCAGGATACAAGATAAACCTACAAAAATCAGTTGGATTCCTCTACACCAACAAAAAGAACATCAAAGAGGAACTCACCAAATCCATGCCATTTATGGTAGCCCCCAAGAAGATAAAATACTAGGAATAATTGTAACCAGAGACATAAAAGACCTAAAGAAAGAAAACTACAAGACACTACTAAAAGAAACCAAAAGAGACTTATGTAAGTGGACAAGCATACCTTGATCACAGACAGGAACACTGAACATTGTAAAAATATCTCTTCTACTGAAAGCGATCTATAGATATGCTGCAATTCCAATCCAAATTCCAAGGGCATTTTTTAATGTGATGGAGAAACAAATCACCAACTTCATATGGAAGGGAAAGAGGCCCCAGAAAAATAAAGCATTACTGAAAAAGAAGAACAAAGTGGGAGGCATCACGTTACCTAATTTTAGAACTTATTATACCACCATAGTAGTCAAAACAGCCTGGTATCGGTACAGCAGCAGACACATAGACCAATGGAAGAGAATTGAGAAATCAGACATAAATCCATTCACTTATTAGCTGATATTTGATAAAGGCTCAAAGTCAGTTAAATGGGGGAAAGATAGCCTCTTTAACAAATGGTGCTGGCATAACTGGATATCCCTCCACAAAAAAATGAAACAAGATCCATACCTCACACCATGCACAAAAACTAACTGAAAATGGATCAAAGACCTAAATATGAAATCTAAAATGATAAAAATCATGGAAGAAAAAACAGGGACAACACTAGGAGCCCTAATACATAGCAGAAACAGTACAAAAAACATTGCTAGAGAAAAGAGAACTCCTAAAAATCAAACACTTACGCTCATCCCAAGCCTTCAACAGAAGAGTAAACTGATTACCTACAGACTGGGAAACAGTTTTTAGCTATAACATTTCCGATCAGCCTCTGATCTCTAAAATCTACATGATATTGCAAAAACTCAATAACAAAAAGACAAATAATCCATTTAAAAAATGGGCAAAGGATAGGAACAGGCACTTCAACGAAGAAGACATTCAGGCAGGTAACAGATACATGAGGAAATGCTCACAATCATTAGCCATTAGAGAAATGTAAATCAAAACTACAGTGAGATACCATCTCATTCCAGCAAGGCTGCCATTAATGCCAAATCACAAAATAATAAATGTTGGAGAGGTTGTAGAGAGCCTGGAACACTTATTCACTGCTGGTGGGAATTTAAAATGGTGCAGCCACTTTGAAAATCAATCTGGCACTTCCTTAAAAAGGTAGAAATAGAACTACCATAGGATATGGCAATCCCACTCCTTGGAATATATCTTAGAGAAATAAGAGCCTTTATATGAACAGATATATGCACAACCATGTTCATTGCAGCACTGTTTACAATAGCAGAAAGATGGAAGTAACCAAGGTGCCCATCAACAGATGAATGGATAAATAAATTGTGGTGCATTCACAAGATGGAATACTTCACATAGATCAAGAACAATGATGAATCCGTGAAATATTTCATAGCTTGGAGGAATCTGGAGGGCATTGTGCTGAGTGAAATTAGTCAGTTGCAAAAGGACGAATATTGTATGAGACCACTATTATAAGAACTCAAGAAATAGTTTAAACAGAGAAGAAAATATTCTTTGATGGTTATGAGGTTGGGGAGAAAGGAAGGGAGAAGGATATTCGCGAATTTAGATAGTAGACAAGAACTATTTTAGGTGAAGGGAAAGACAACATACAATAAAGGAGAGGTCAGCATAACTGGACTAAATGAAAAGCAGTTTCCTGAATAAACCAAATGCTCCAAAGGCCAGAGTAGCAGGGGCAGCAGTTGGGGGACCATGTTTTCAGGGGACATCTAGGTCAATTGACATAATAAAATCTATTAAGAAAACATTCTGCATCCCACTTTGGTGAGTGGCGTCTGCAGTCTTAAAAACACTATCAAGCAGCCATCTAAGATGCATCCATTGGTCTCAACCCAGCTGGAGCAAAGGAGAATGAAGAACACCAAAGATACAAGGTAATTATGAGTCCAAAAGACAGAAATGGCCACGTAAATCCAAGACTACATCAGCCTGAGACCAGAAGAACTAGATGGTGCCCGTCTACAACCGAAGACTGCCCCGACAGGGAACGAAACAGAGCATCCCTGACGGAGTACGGGAGCAGTGAGATGCAGACCTCAAAGTCCCATAAAAAAATCAGACTTAATGATCTGACTGAGACTAGAGGAACCCTAGAGGTCACGGTCCCCAGACCTTCTGTTGGCCCAAGACTGGAACCATTCCCAAAGCCAACTCTTCAGACAGGGATTGGACCGGATTATAGGATAGAAAATGATAGTGGTGAGGAGTGACCTTCTGGTCTCAAGTGGACACATGAGACTATGTGGGCAGCTCCCGTTTGGAGGGGAGGTGAGAAGGCAGAGGGGGACAGAAAGTGGCTGAATGGACACGGGGAATACAGGGCTGAGAGAAGGAGTGTGCTGTCTCATTAGTGGGAGAGGAACTAGGAGTACATAGCAAGCTGTATACAAATTTTTGTATGAGAGACTGACTTGATTTGTAAAGTTTCACTTAAAGCACACACACACAAAAGATGGAAAGAATACACAGAGTCACAGTACCAAAAGAAATGGTCGACTTTCAGTCGTTTCATGAGGTGGCATATGATGAAGAACTGGTAGTAGTGAAGCAAGAAGTCCAAGCTACACTGAAGGCACTGGCGAAAAACAAGGCTCCAGGAGCTGACAGAATACCCACTGAGTTGGTTCAACAAACAGATGCAGCACTGCAGATGCTCACTCCACCATGCAAAGAAATTTGGAAGCTAGCTACCTGGCCAACAGACTGCAAGAGATGCATGTTTGTGTCCATTCCAAAGAAAAGCGATCCAACAGAATGTGGAAGTTATCAAACGTAAATCACAACATTAGTAAATATGGTAAACAAACAAACTCTATCTATTCTACAGTGAATATGACATTCTATCCCCAGGAGATCCAGTGAGTTTATGATGTTGTTGTTAGGTGCTGTTGGGTCAGTTCCAACACATAGCGACCCTGTGTACAACAGAACGGAACAGTGCCCAGCCCTGGGCCTTTCTCATTGCTATGTTTGAGCCCACCGTTGCAGCCACCGTCTCAATCTGTCTCATTGAGGATCTTTGTCTTTTTCACTGATCCTCTACTTTACCAAGCAGGATGTGTTTTTCCAGGGACTGATCCCTCCTGATAATATGTCCAGAGTACGTGAGACCAAGTCTTGCTACCTACCTTTCTAAGGAGCATTCTGGCTGTACTTCTTCCAGGACAGGTGTGTTCATTCTTCTAGCAGTCCATGGCATATTCATTATTCTTCACCAACAACATAATTCAAGTTTCAGTTCTTTTGTCTTCCTTATTCATTGTCCAGCTTTAGCTGCATATGAGGCGATTGAAAATACCATGGCTCGGTTCAGGCACACCTTAGTCCTGAAAGTGACATCTTCGATTTTTAACACTTTAAAGAGGTCTTTTGTAGCAGATTTGCCCAATAAAACATGTCGTTTGATTTCTCGAAGTGTGCTTCCATGGGTGTTGATTGTGGATCCAAGTAAAATGAAATCCTTGACGACTTCAGTACTTTCTCTGTTTATTGTGATTTTTTTATTGTTCCAGTTGTGAGGATTTTTGTTTTCTTTATGTTAAAGTGTAATCTATACTGAAGGCTGAAGTCTTTGATCCTGATCAGTAAGTGCTTCAAGTTCTCTTCACTTTCGGTAAGCAAGGTTGTGTCATCTGCATGTCTAAGCTGTTAACGAGTCTTCCTCCAATCCTGGTGCCCCTTCTTCTTCTTATAGTCCAGCTTCTTGGACTGTATGGATTATACGTCTTTTAAAGACACTGAGTTTTTGGTAATTTACTATGGCAGCCCTGGAAAATGAATACAGAGCCCTTCACCAAGAATAAGTCAAGTTAGCACCAAAAATGCTCCTGTAAGGGTAGCCGTGTAGCACGAGACATGGCAGTTTTTAAAAAGTATGAAGTAAAACTTTCAGCTTTGAGAAAGAAAGGGCTCCTCTAAGTCCAAGTTCTAAGTCCTTTGCTGTTGGGTCAATTCTATCTCATAGCGACCCTAAAGGACAGAGTAGAATTGACCCATAGGGTTTCCAAGGAGTGGCTGGTAGATTTGAACTGCTTGAATAAGTATTGTGAAAAAATACAACCCTGACACACAACTTTTCTGAGCTTAGTATTAAAACAAAACAAAAAAGTCACTGTCGAGTGGATTCTGACTCATAGGGACCCTATAGGACAGAGTAGAGCTTCCCCACAGGGTTTCCAAGGAGCGACTGGTAGATTCAAACTGCAGACCTTTTGGTAGCACCCAAATGCATAATCATCGCACCACCAGTGGCTTTCAAATCAGCTATAGGCTGATCTCCAAATTCTTAGAACCCAGAAAACTACTCTACCTCAGAGTGGTATCCACAGCTGGGAACTGTTCTCCACACTTGGACGAACTCAGACATCTAAATCTAACATGTCCAGAAAAAATCTTTTGCTCATTTTCTCAAGTTTGTTCCTCCATGGTTTTCCACGTGGTAGAGGATGGCTCTGGTGACCATGCTCTCGTGGTAGCCTGAATTCCAGAAGTCACCTTTGATTCTCCATTCCCCTCATCCCATACATCTGATCCACCAGCAATTCTTGGCAGCTCAATCTCCAGATTACACCTCAAGCCTGCCCACTGTTCCCACCTGCACTTCCACCGTCACTCCTCACCCTGACCACTGCAGAAGCATCCTGACCGGTCCTCTGTATTTGCTGTCTTCAAGTTCTCCTGGGCTACAGTTAATTCCTGGGACACATTCTTTCTCAAGACTATTGAACAATAGAAGTAGAAGGGCATTTAGTTGTATGCTACCTCCTCCACTTGAGCTGCACGCCCCTCAGAAATCACTTTTCACTGTGCAGTCTATAATGTCTCTATTCCAATTTCCTGTCTTTGGCCG
This sequence comes from Loxodonta africana, assembly GCF_030014295.1. Classification (NCBI taxonomy): domain Eukaryota; kingdom Metazoa; phylum Chordata; class Mammalia; order Proboscidea; family Elephantidae; genus Loxodonta; species Loxodonta africana. Next base: position 194,899 of record NW_026975001.1, on the reverse strand, counting down.
CACTGCTTTGATAGCACGCATGGATGTGTGCTTCAGGGGTCATGTAGACAGATGCTTGGAGGAATTTTTCTTAGTACAATCATGGTTGTGTGCCATCAAGAGATTCTAACTCATATCAACCCTGTATGACAACTTAGAACTGCCTCACAAGGTTTCCTAGGTTGCAGTCTTTATGGCGCAGCCCTGGTGGCACCCGTGGTTAAGAGCTCGGCTGCTAACCAAAGGGTGGACAGTTCAAATCCACCAGTTGCTTCTTTGCAGAAAGACATGGCAGTCTGCTTCTGTAAAGACTTATAGCCTCAGAAACCCTGTGGGGCAGTTCTACTCTGAGTCAGAATTGATTCAACAGCAACTGGTTTGGGATTTTGTTTGGTTAGAATCTTTATGGGAGCCCATCTCCAGATCTTTTCAACCCCTGAGCTGGTGGGTTCCAACGGCCCACCTTTCAGTTAGCCAAGCACTTAACCGTTGTACCTCCAATACTTAACTCTGCGCGCGAGAGGGCCCTCTCCTGACGTCTCCCGTCTCCTCACCCCTCACACCTTGTTGTTGTCCTTGCTTCTAGACCCCACCCTCCCCTCTGGAGGCCCAACCCCACCACGCCCGCCCTCAACCCGGGCCGCCGGGCGGGGCCGGCAGCCATGTTCCAAGCCGTCCAGCCTGTTACTCCCGGAAGCGCTGGGACGGGTGGTGAGGGGCCCGGGATGTTGGCGCACCTTAGAGAGGATGCTGTTCGTGCTGCTTTCCGTGCTGTGTTCTCTGAAAGGTATGAAACTCGGGCAGGTGGGTGGAGGGACCCGCTCCCAGACTGAACAAGCCCGGCCCCTCGAAGGTCTGGAGGGAAGGCACCAGGAGGGCGGTTCCCAGTGCTAGCATCCCGTGTGCTCCAGAGGTTGGAGAGTCCGGAGGTTGGGTTAGCAGCTTGCATTGCCCCCTCAGGCGTACCCCGTCCCGAGTGATCCCGAGGGGCGGACACGGCGCGGAGCCGGGTGGACGCAGCCACTCTAGGGGCTGCGAGAGGGAGCTTCTGGCCCGGGAGACACAGCTGGTCTGCGAAATTTGCATGCCCGTGGATTTGCGGGGGGGGGGGTCCAGCCGCGGGATCCAGCTGCGGAGTGCCCTCGGGCCTGGGGGCTTGAAGGCATGGGGAGAAAGGCCGTGTCCAGGGCTGCGCCCAGGTCCCTACTCTGCCCGGGGCGGGTTTGCCGGCCAAGCTGGGGGATGGGCGCCTGCCCCGCCCCCAGCCCCCACCTGCTCCCTGTGCCGGGGGGAAACCAAGGCCCAGAGTTCGCCCGGGGGGGTGAGATTCCAGACTGACAGCGGGGCACTCGCCCCCTTTCGTCGTCCCACCCCCACCAGACTCCGTAGGGTGCCAGAGACAGGGGAGAGAGGGATCTCCTGCCCAAGGCCCTGCTGCCCCTTACTGTTTTGGGCGCTGTGCCTGGGAGGCTGAGGCAACCCGCACCCTCGTCCGCGCTTGGCTGGTCTACTCTCGGGGCTGGGGCGTCGGCACGGCCCCGGCCCCACCGGGAAAGGAAGGGGTCCTGGGAATCTGTGGAGCAGCGCGGGGATCCTATTCCTTGTGGAAGCAGCGACTCAGTGTCTGTTAACAGTGTGGATGCCGGGTCCCGCTCCCCCTCTGGGTGGCAGGGGTGGGAGTAGCAGGAAGGGGTCCTGAGCAACCAGGTTGTTTGTTAAGTTAAAGGTTTGTGCGGCGCTGTGTATCGGTCGCTGTGGACGCGGTTTCTGGTGCTGAGGGGATATGAGGGTTCCTCACACTGGCGGGATTTGGAGCCTCTACCCTGGTGGCAGTGGGTTCAGTGGGTTACCCTGGTGGCGTAGTGGTTAAGTGCTGAGGCTGCTAGCCAAAAGGTTGGCAGTTTGAATACACCAGGCGCTCCTTGGAAACTCTGTGGGGCAGTTCTACTCTGTCCTATAGGGTCGCTATGAGTCAGAATTGACTCGATGGCAACAGGTGTGGTTTTTTTTTTTAGGTTGGAGATTAGGTGTCTTTCGGGCTGACTTTTGAAGGTCTGGAGCTGACGGTTTATGAGGGTTTATAAGGGTTTTAAGAGCTCCAGCCATGGGCACCAACCCCATGTTCCAGCCCCTGCGGACGGACCGCCCCCCGCCCCAGGGGGATTGGCTTCTCTGGGAACCCGAGCCCCCAGAGGGCGGTGAGAAGCTGACAAACGTGAGTGATGCCCTGCAGGCTCCAGTCGGCGGGGCAGTCCTGCTCACATGGCCTCAATAGGGGCAGTGGGCTTCGTGCCTGGGGGGTGGTTTCCGAATGTTCACTCGTGTCCCCCCATCCCGTGCGGGGCGACAGCTCTCCCCTGGGTGGGGACCTAGTAGAGGCCTGCAGGGCATCAGGGTGTGGAGGGGCAGAGCTTGAGTGGGGAGGGCGCGGCCCTACAGGTTCCTGTACGTGACCACGGCAGGGGGGTGCGGGTCGTGAAGCCTGGGCCTGGTCGAGGACTCACTAGGTCGCGCAGAAGGAGTGGGTTAGGATAATCATAGCATTAATGGGAGTATTGAGAGAGCACCCTGGGGCGTTGGGTCCCTGGGGAAAAAAATCTTCTGCTATCGCCACTGGAGCGGTACCCAGGTCGGTCCCGGCTTAGGTCCAGGAGGTTCCCATGCTCGGAGGGCCTGGTGGGCAGAACAGAACCGGCGGTGCGCGCGCCCTCTCGTGGCCTTGCGCCGAATCGCTGAAGTTCAGTGTCAGGCGATTCTAAGCCATGGTTTTGGAACTGAATAGTGAAGCAGAGCAAAGAAATGATGCAGTGCCTTTATGGGACCGGTGGAGACAACAAGAAGCAAAGCACAGCTGAAACTTCAAAATTCCACTGAGTGTTAGTAGGATTTGGAGGGAGAAAATAGACGGAGAGTCGAGAGGCCCAGAGATGCAGAAGGGTTGGTGGATTAGGGTTAGGGGTTAGGGTTTGGTGTTAGGGGTTCAGGTTTGGGGGTTAGAGGTTTGGGAGTTAGGTTTAGGGGTATAGGTTTTAGGTGGTTGGGGGTTGGGGTTAGGGCTGGGGTTACTAGGCTCGGGCACAAGTGGTTTAAGGTTATGGTTAGGGTTAGAGTGAGGCTGAGGTTGATTCCCCAGTCTTGTGTACCGTCTCGTCCTTCACCAGAGTTACCACATATCTGTTGTTTGGTTGGAAACCCTGATGGTGTAGTGGTTAAGACCCACCGGTGCTAACCAAAGGTCTGTAGTTCGAATCCACCAGGCACTCCTTGGAAACTCTATGGGGCAGTTCTAATCTGTCCTATAGAGTCTCTGTGAGCTGGAGTCGACTCGACGGCGGTGTTTGGTTTTTTTGGTTATTGTTTAGTTGGCTTTTCTCTACCCTCTTTGTCTCCCTGGTGAACATCAACGATTGTTTCTGTGTGTAAATTTTTCATGGGTTTTTATGATAGTGGTCTCTTAGTGTATATGTCGTTTTGTGATTGACTTAGTCAGTGTGATGTGCTCCAGGTTCATCCATGGTGTGAGATGTTTCGGAGATTCATTATTGGTCTTTTTTGTCGTGTAGTGTTCCACTGTGTGTATGTACCGTAGTTTGTTTATCTGTTCCTCTGTGGATGAGCACTGAGGTTGTTTCCGTCTTTTTGCTACTGTGAATAATGTTGCAGCGAACATGGGTGTGCATATGTCTATTCCTGTGACTGCTCATGGAAACCCTGGTGGCTAGTGGTTAAGTGCTACGGCTGCTAACAAAAAAGGTTAGGGTTTGGGGTTAGGGATGTTAGGGTTAGGGTTGTTAGAGTTAGGGTTGTTAGGGTTTGGGGTTAGGGTTTACGGTTTGGGGGTTAGAGTTTAGAGTTAGGGTTTTTCGGTTAGGGTTTTTGGGTTGGGGTTAGGTGTTAGGTTTAGGGTTAGTTTTTGAGGTTAAAGTTTGGAGTTACAGGTTAGGTGTTAGGGGTTGCATTTTGGGGTTTAGCGTTTTGGGGGTTTAGTCATTAGGGTTTGGGTTACGTTTTAGTTGTTAGGGTTTAGGTTTAGGGTTGGGGTTGGTGTTGGGTTTGTTTGGGATTTGTGGTTTGGGGTTAGAGGGTGGGTGTTAGAGGCCTGGGGTGTAGAGGGTTGGGGGTTAGAGATTGAGGGAGTTAAGGTGAGGGGTTAGAGGTTGAGAAGATTATAGAGTGAGGGAGTGAGAAGGTGAGGGTGTGAGGGGGTGAAGGTTAGGGTTTAGGGTGAGAGGGTTTAGGCTTAGAGTTCAGAGGCTTAGGGTTAGGGGGTTAGGGTTTCGGGGTTCAGAGGTTGGGGTTGGTGTTGTGGTTAGGGTTAGAGAGTTAGGGTTAGAGGTTTAGGGTTAGAGGATTAGGGGTATGGTTTAGAGGTTTAGGGTTAGAGGTTAGGGCTAGGGTTTAGGGGTTCAGGTTTAGGGGTTTGGGATGGGTTTGGGGTAAGGTTTTAGGATTTAGGGTTAGAAAGTTAGGTTTAGGCCTTAGGGCTTAGACTTTAGGGTTTTAGGATTTAGGTTATATTTAGGGCTTAGGGTTTAGAACCTAGGGTTTAGGGCTTAGGGTTTAGGGTTTAAGGCTTAGAGTGAGGGTTAGGGCTGGGGGCTGGGGTTAGGGTTTAGGTTTTAGGATTTAGGGTTAGGGTATTAGGGTTAGAGGGTTAGATGGTTTACGGTTTAAGTTAGGGTTTAGGGGTTAGGGGTTGGGGTTAAGGGTGTTAGTGTTTAGGGTTTTGGCATTTAGGGTATTAGGGTTAAATATATTAGGGCTAAAGTTGTTAGGGTTTTGCATGTTAGGGTTTTAAGTGTTATGGTTTAGGATTAAGTGTTAGGGTTAGGCTTAGGCTCATTCTTAGGTTTGGGGCTAGAGATTTGAGGTTTAGGGTTTGGGGTTGTTTTTGGGGGTTGGGGTTAGGTTTAGGTCTAGGGTTACAGGGTTAGAGTTAGAGGGTTAGGGTTTCAGATTAGGGTTTCAGGTTAGTGTTAGAGGGTTAGGGTTTGAGGGTTAGGGGTAGAGTAGTTAGGGTTAGGGCTGTTAGAGTTAGGGTGGTTAGGGTTTAGGGTTAGGTGTTAGCGTTTAGGGTTTACGGTTAGGTTTACGGTTTGGGCTTTGGGGTTTGAGTTTTGGGTTTAGGGTTTTCGGCTTAGAGTATAGGGTTTAGAGTGTATGATTTTAGTGTGTAGTGTTTTGGGGTGTAGGTGTTTAGGTTGTAGGGTTTAGGGTATAGGGGTTAGTGTTTGGGTTAGTGTTAGAGTTTAGGGCCTTGGTGGTTAGAACCTAAGGGCTTAGTGTCTTAGGGGCTTTGGGGCTTGGGGCTTAGGGCTTAGGGGCTACAGTTAGAGCGTTAAGGCCAGAGGGCCAGAAGGCCAGAGGGCCAGGCTGATTTGATTCCTGGCTGGCAATTTTTTTCCTTCAATATTTTATATAAGTCATCCCTTTGCCTTCTCGCCTGTATGATTTCTGCTGAGTAGTCCACGTTTATTATTATTTACTCTCCTTTGTTGGTGACTTCCTTTATCCCTAGCCTCTCTTAAAATTCTCTTTGTATTTGTTTTTGGCAAGTTTGATTATTATATGTCTCGGTCACTTTCTTTTGAGATCTACCTTATGTGGAATTCGATGAGCATCTTTCATGATATCAGGGAAGTTCTGCCAACAAATCTTCAACAGTTCCCTCTGTATTTTCTGTTAGCCCTCCCTGTTCTGGTACTGCAATCACTCATAGTTATTTCTCTTGATAAAGTCCCACATGATTCTTTGGATTTCTTCATTTTTTAAAATTCTTTTATCTGCTTTCTCTTCAAATATATTGGTCCCAAGTGTTTTATCTTCAATCTCAGTAATTCTGCCTTCCAGTTCTTCAATTGTGCTTTTCTTACTTTCTATCGAGTTTTCTAATAGTGTAATTTTATTGTTTATCTTCTGAATTTCTGATTGCAGTCTCTGTATGGTTTCTTGCAGCTTATTAAATTTTTAATTACGTTCTTGAGTAATCTTTTTAATTTCTTCGGCTGCTTTATCTTTGTATTCCTTGACTTGTTCTGCATTTTGCCTCATTTCCTTCCTGATGTCTTTAAGAGTTCTGTATATTAATCTTTTGTATTCTGCATCTGGTAATTCCAGGATTGCACCTTCATCCAGAAGATTCCTTGAGTCTTTGTTCTGAAAGCTTGTTGAAGCAATCATGGGTCAGCTTTTTTTTTTTTTTACTTTTTATTGTGTTTTAAGTGAAAGTTTACAAATCAAGCCAGTCTCTCACATAAAAACTTACACACAACTTGTTGCATATTCCCAATTACTTTCCCCACAATGGGACAGCCCACTGCCTCCTTCCACTCTTTCTTTTCGTGAGCATTTTGCCAGTTTCTAAGCCCCTCTACCCACCCATCTCCCTTCCAGGCAGGAGATGCCAACATTGTCTTAAGTGTCCACCCAAACCAAGTAGCTCACGCCTCACCAGCATCCCTCTCCAACCCATTGTCTAGTCCAATCCATGTCTGATGAACTGGCTTTGGGGAGGGTTCCTGTAGTGGGTAAACGGAAGGTGTAGGGCCCATGATCACTGGGGTCCTTCCAGTCTCAGTCAGACCATTAAGTCTGGTCTTTTCATGAGAATTTGGGGTCTGCATCCCACTGTTCTCCTGCTCCCTCAAGGGATCTCTGTTACGTTCCCTGTCAGGGAAGTCATTGGTTGTGGCTCGGCACTATCTAGTTCTTCTGGTCTCAGGATGATGTAGTCTCTAGTTCATGTAGTCCTTTCTGTCTGTTGGTCTCGTTATTATCTTATGTTCTTGGTGTTCTGCATTCTCCCTTGATCCGGATAGGTTGAGAATCATTGATGCATCTGAGATGGCTGCTTGCTAGCATTTAAGATCCCAGATGCCACTCTTCAAAGTGGGATGCAGAATGTTCACTTAATAGATTTTATTATGTCAGTTGACTTAGATGTCCCCTGAAACCATGGTCCCCAAACCTCTGCCCCTGCTTTGCTGACCTTCGAAGCATTCAGTTTATTCAGGAAACTGCTCTGGTTTAGTCCAGTTGTGCTGACCTCCACTGTGTTGAGTGTTGTCCTTCCATTCACCCAAAGTAGTTCTTGTCGATCTCTTTAGTAAATACCCCTCTCCTACCCTCCCTCCCTCCCCCTTCTTGTAAAAACAAAGGAATATGTTCTTCTCAGTTTAAACTATTTCTCAAGATCTTATAATAGTGGTCTTATACAATATTTGACCTTTTGCTACTAATTTCACTCAGCATAATGCCTTCCAGGTTTCTCCATGTTATGAAGTATTTCACAGATTCGTCACTGTTCTTTATCGATGTGTAGTATTCCATTGTGTGAATATACCATAATTTATTTATCCATTCATCCATTGATGGGCACCTTGGTTGGTTCCATCTTTTTGCTGTTGTAAACAGTGCTGCAGTAAACATAGATGTGCATATATCTATTTGTTTAAAGGCTCTTATTTCTCTAGAATGTATTCCGAGAAGTGGAATTGCTGGGTTGTATGGTAGTTCTATTTCTAGGTTTTCAGGAAGCGCCAAATTGATTTCCAAAGTGGTTGTATACCATTTTGCATTCCCACCAGCAGTGTATAAGTGTTCCAGTCTCTCCACAGCCTCTCCAACATTTATTATTTTGTGTGTTTTGGATTAATGCCAGCCTTGTTGGAGTGCGATGGAATCTTATTGTAGTTTTGATTTGCATTTCTCTAATGGCTAATGATCAAGAGCAGTTTCTCATGTATCTGTTAGCTGCCTGAATGTCTTCTTTAGTGAAGTGTCTGTTCATATCCTTTGCCCATTTTTTAATTGGGTTGTTTATCTTTTTGTGGTTGAGTTTTAGCAGACTCATGTAGATTTTAGAGATCAGGCACCAGGTGGAGATGTCTTAGCTGAAAACTTTTTCCTAGTCTGTAGGTGCTCTTTTTACTCTTTTGGTGAAGTCTTTAGATGAGCATAGGTGTTTGATTTTTAGGAGCTCCCAGTTATCTGGTTTCTCTTCGTCATTTTTAGTAATGTTTTGTATTCTGTTTATGCCATGTATTAGGTCTCCTAGTGTTGTCCCTATTTTTTCTTCCATGATCTTTATCGTTTTAGATTTTATGTTTAGGTCTTTGATGCATTTGGAGTTAGTTTTTGTGCATGGTGTGAGGTATGGGTCCTGTTTGATTTTTTGCAGATGGAGTTACAGTTACACCAGCACCATTTGTTAAAAAGACTATCTTCTCCCCAATTAACTGACACTGGGCCTTTGGCAAATATCAGCTGCTCATATGTGGATGGATTTATATCTGGATTCTCAATTCTGTTGCATTGGTCTACGTGTGTATTTTTGTACCAGTATCAGGCTGTTTTGACTACTGTGGCGGTATAATTGGTTCTAATATCAGGCAGAGTGAGTCCTCCCACTTTGTTCTTTTTTAGTAATGCTTTACTTATCCGCGACTTCTTTCCCTTCCATATGAAGTTGGTGATTTGTTTCTCCATCTTTTTAAAAAATGTCATTGGAATTTGGATCGGAAGCACATTGTATCTATAGATGGCTTTTAGTAGAACGGACAATTTTACAATGTTGTCTTCCTATCCATAAGCAAGGTATGTTATTCCAATTACTTAGGTCCCTTTTGTTTTTTTGCAGTAGTACCTTGTAGTTTTCTTGGTATAGCTCTTTTACATTTTTGGTAAGGTTTATTCCTAAGTATTTTATCTTCTTGGGGGCTGCTCTGAATAGTATTCATTTGGAGATTTCCTCTTCAATGTTCTTTTTGTTGGTGTAGAGGAATCCAACCGATTTTGTATGTTTATACTGTAACCTGAAACTCTGCTGAATCCTTCTATTAGTTTTAATAGTTTTCTTGAGGATTCCTTAGGGTTTTCTGTGTATAAGATAATGTCGTTGGAAAATAGAGATAATTTTACTTCTTCCTTACCAGTCTGGGTGCCCTTTATTTCTTTGTCTAGCCCAGTTGCTCTGGCTAGGACCTCTAGCACAATGTTGAATAAGAGCAGTGATAAAGGAGATCCTTGTCTGTTTCCCGTTCTCAAGGGAAATGCTTTCAGGCTCTCTCCATTTAGGATGATGCTGGGTATTGGCTTTGTATCAATACCCTTTATTATGTTGAGGAGTTTTCCTTCTATTCCTATTTTGCTGAGAGTTTTTATCATGAGTGGGTGTTGGACGTTGTCAAATGCCTTTACTGCATCAATTGATAAAATTATGTGGTTCTTGTCTTTTTTTTATGTGGTGGATAACATTAATTGTTTTTCTAATATTGAAACAACCTTGCATACCTGGTATAAATCCTACTTGGTGATGGTGGATTATTTTTTTGATATGTTGTTGAATTCTATGGGCTAGAATTTTCTTGAGGATTTTTGCATCTATGTTCTTGAGGGATATAGGTCTGTAATTTTCTTTTTGTGTGTTATCTGTAGCTGGTTTTGGTATCAGGGTTATGCTGGCTTCGTAGGAGGAGTTAGGTAGTATTCTGTCCTTTTCTATGCTTTGAAATACCTTCAGTAGTAGTGGTAAGTCTTCCCTGAAAGTTTGGTAGAACTTTGCAGTGAAGCCGTCAGGGCCAGAACTTTATTTTTGGGGAGTGTTTTCATTACCTTTTCAATCTCTTTTTTTGTTATGGGTCTATTTAGTTGTTCTACTTCAGTTTGTGTTAGTTTAGGTAGGTAGTGTTTTTCTAGGAATTCATCCATTTTTTCTAGATTTTCAAATTTGCTAGAGAACTATTTTTTGTAGTAATCTGACATGATTGTTTTAATTTCAGTTGGATCTGTTGTGATATGGCCCATCCCATTTCTTATTCGGGTAATTGGTTTCTTTTCCTGTATTTCTTTAGTCAGTCTGGCCAGTGGTTTATCAATTTTGCTAATTTTTTCAAAGAAGCAGTTTTTGGCCTTGTTAACTCTTTCAATTATTTTTCTGTTCTCTAATTCATTTAATTTTGCTGTAGTTTTCATTTTTTGCTTTCTTCTGGTGCCTGATAGTTTCTTTTGTTGCTCTCTTTCTGTTTGTTCAAGTTGTAGGGACAGTTCTTTCATTTTGGCTCTTCTTTAATATGTGTGCCTTTATTGATATAAATTGACCTCTGAGCACTGCTTTCACTGTGTCCCAAAGGTTTTCATAGGAAGTGTTTTCAGTCTCGTTGAATTCTGTGAATTTCTTTATTCCCTCCTTAAGGTCTTCCATAACCCAGTCTTTTTTGAGCAGGGTATTGTGCAGTTTCCAAGCATTTGATTTCTTTTCCCTGGTTTTTCTGTTATTGATTTTTACTTTTATGGTCTTTTGTTCAGAGAAGATGTTTTGTAATATTTCAATGTTTTGCGTTCTGTAAAGGCTTGTTTTATGACCTAATATGTGATCTGTTCTAGAGAATGTTTCATGCGCACTAGAAAAGAAATTATAGTTTGCAGCTGTTGGGTGGAGTGTTCTGTATAAGTCTATGAAGTGAAGTTGTTTAATTGTAGCAATTAGATCTTCAGTGTCTCTATTGAGCTTCTTACTACATTTCCTACCTTTCACCGAGAGGGTTGTGTTGAAGTCTCCTACCATAATTGTGGAGGTGTCTGTCTCACTTTTTAATTCTGTTAACGTTTGTTTTATGAATGTTGTGGCCCTGTCATTGGGTGCATAAATATTTAATATGGTTATATCTTCCTGGTAAATTGTCCTTTTAATCATATGTAGTGTCCTTCTTTATCCTTTGTGGTGGATTTAACTTTAAAGTCTATTTTGTCGGAAATTAATATTGCCTCTCCTGCTCTTTTTTGATTGTTATTTGCTTGATATATTTTTATCCATCCTTTTAGTTTTAGTTTATTTGTGTCTCCAAGTCTAAGGTGTGTCTCTTTTATGCAGCATACAGACTGATCGTGTTTTTTAATCCAGTTTGCAACTTTCTGTCTCTTTATTGGTGAATTTAGTCCATTTACATTAAGTGTAATTAGATAAGTATGAGTTTAGTGCTGTCATTTTGATGCCTGTTTTTGACAATTTCATTTTTCCATTTACTTTTTTGTGCCGAGTTTTTCTTTGTAGAATGTGTGTTCCTCTTTTTATAGTAGTTGAATTTATTTTGGTGAGTTGTTATGTTTATCTTGGTTTTTATTTTGAAGTATGGAATTGTTAGACCTCATTGTGGTTACCTTAATATTTACCCCATTTTGACTAAGTAAAAATCTAACTTGTTTCTCCCTATATTGCCTTGGTTTCCTCTCCATATGTAAGATATATGCCTCCTGTATTTAGTCCCTCTTTTTTGACTATTGTAATCTTTTACATAATGACATCAGTGATTCCCTATTTTGAGTAATTTTTTTTTTAATTAATCTTATTTTGTTTTTGTGATTTCCCTATCTGAGTTGATATCAGGATGTTTTGTTCTGTGACCTTGTGTTGTGTTGGTATCTGATGTTATTGATTTTCTGACCAAAGAATTTCCTTCTGTACTTCTTGCAGTTTTGGTTCATTTTTTCAGATTCTCTAAGCTTGTGTTTATCTGTAAATATCTTAATTTCACCTTCATGTTTTAGAGTTTTGCTGGATATATGATTCTTGGCTGACAGTTTTTCCTCTTTCAGTGCTCTATATATGTCATCCTATTGCCTTCTTGCCTGCATGGTTTCTGCCGAGTAGTGCAAAGTTATTGATTCTCCTTTGTAGGTAACTTTTCGTTTATCCTTGGGTGCTTTTAAAATTTTCTCTTTATCTTTGATTTTGGCAGATTTGATGATATGTCTTGGTGATTTTCGTTTGGTATCTATCTTGTATGAGGTTCGATGAGCATCTTGGGTAGATATCTTTTCATCTTTCACGATGCCAGGGAATTTTTCTGCCAACACATCTTCCACTATTCTCTCTGTATTTTCTGTTATCCCTCCCTGTTTTGGAACTCCAATCACGTGCAAATTATTCTGGATAGAGTCTCCCATGATTCTTAGGGTTTCTTCATAGTTTTAAATTCTTTTATCTGACTTTTCTTCAACTATATTTGTGTCAATTGTCTTATCCTCCAGCTCCCCCACTCTGACTTCCTATTGAATTGTCTGATTCTGTGACTTTATTGTTAATCTTTTGGATTTCTGAATGCTGTCTCTCTATGGATTCTTACAGCTTATTAATTTTTTCACTATGTTCTTGAATAATCTTTTGGATTTCTTCAACTGCTTTATCCGTGTGTTCCTTGGCTTTTTCTGTAGATTGCCTTATTTCATTTGTGAGGTCATCCCTGATGTCTTGAAGCATTCTGTATATAATTTTTTTATATTCTACATTTGGCAATTCTAGGACTGTATCTACATCCGGGAATGATTTTGATTCTTTGATTTGGGGGTTTGTAGAAGGAATCACGGTCTGCTTCTTCATGTGATTTGATGTCGACTGCTGTCTCTGAGCCATTTATAAGATATTGTAATATTTTATATTTGCTCACTGAGTCTTATCTTCTTGTTTTGTTTTGTTGCAGTACACCCAGATGGGCTACTATATTGTGGTATCATGATTTCTGTAGCTTTTGAGTCACTTACATCCTGTTACCAGCTTCCCTGAGCCGTTACCAGGTGTATAAGCGTATGAGTCCATTCACTATTCTTGAATCAAATCAGCTCAGGTGTCCTCATAGCTGGTTACCTAGTGTGTGGTGTAGGCTCTCACCTATTATCTTAGAGGAGTAGTGGTGATGGTTGTATGCACCAGTCTCTATTAGTGTCAGGGGGTCACATTTCGAGGAGGGCAGGATGCTGACAGTCTTCCTTCAAGTGTCAGTGAGGTAAGTGTGGCTCTATTCTCTAGAGCGCTCTGGTGGGTGGGCTCTGCAGCTGTATCTTAGGCACCCAATGCTTGGGTAGACGTCACTATTCTCAGACCCCTCTAGCAGGTGGCTAGGTGGTGTGGGTGGAGTCTCAGCCCTCTTTTCGCTGGTGTGGATCAGTGAGGGCTCTGTTTAATAGGTACAGAGGTATCTGACCTCCAAAACTTGCCTTTCCACTGCTGAGCTAAAACAATTATGGTGAGATCTCTATCAGAATTGCCTTTACATTATAATAGCCACCTAGTTACCTGTAGGGTGAAAGCCAAAGACTATGGGTCTCTTAATGCCTGGATGGAGCTGATTCTGTATTGTTAATTTCAGTTTAGGGAAGTCAGGGAAGGATTTTTTCCTTGATGGCTAAATGCTGCTTTTCTCAGGCCAGGAGAATGGGTTAGAAAAGAAAGAAGAAAAAAAATCCAGCAGTGCACTTCACTCTCTGGCACAGGGAATTCCAATGTTAATGAAGCTGGCTGGGGCAATGAGGGGTGGAATCAGATATATAGAAGAGAGTAGCCTAGCAAAATATAGAAAGTTACTTATGTTGTTTGGTGAGGACTGTTTTTTCTGAGATTCCAGAGCATTGTGCAGCTTGTGTGTGCTGGCTGTATCCCTGCTGAGACTGTCTCAGAGGGTTAGGGCTGCATCCATGATCACAACGTCTCAGGAAGACGCAATCAGCTCCCCCACACTTATTCCAAAGCCCAGCACCAAGGTTTCCTTTCTGGGACCCTGCACTCCAGGCTCCAAAACCAGTCGCTGCTTCCCCATGGTTTTTCATTTCCCTGTCAGCCGCGTCTGTGTGGAGCCTGCGTGTGCTGTCTGGGTCCCCTCCGAGGTTGGTCCTGAAGGTTAGGCCTACATCCGTGCTTCCCTGTCTCAGTAAGCTACAATCAGCCCCACCACTCTGGCCCCAGGGAACCATGAGGGCTCCAGGCGGCGGCATGGGACACTGGCTCTGGAAGCGGTCCCTGCTGCAGTGTGACTTTTCACTTCCCTGTCACTCAGGTCAACTCCTTAGTTCCGTGTTTGATGGTCAGGGTTTGTAGATTGTCCTTTATGTAAGTGATTCATTTGTTTTTCGAGTGTTTGTTTCAAGAGGGATGAGCAGAAGCTTCTACCTAGTGAGCCATCTTGGTCCTGCCCCCGTGTCTGCCTCTTTATGTGATTTGATATCGACTTATCTGAGCCATCTATAAGTTATTGTATTAGTTTATTTTATGCTTGCTTTTTGTATCCTACCTTCTTGCTTTGTTTAGTTTTGGTATACCCAGATAAGCTGCTTGAGTGCACTAGGTTGATTATTTTCACCTTCGAAGCTCTAATGTACTATCACCAGATGGCTAGCACTGTTACCAGGTATATGAGCCTAGGAGTTCATTTACTTTTCTTGTGTGGATTCAACTCAGGTGTCCAGGTAGTTGGTCATAAAGTGTGTGGTACGGGCTCTGTCCTACAGTCTTAGAGGGGCAGGGGTTATTGGTGTAGGCGGAAGTATCTGGCTGCAGTAGGGGGTCAGGCTCTGATCAAGGCAGGGGTCTGACAGCTGTCCTCTGAGTGTCTGTGAGGAAAGTGCATCCCTGTTCTGTAGAGCACACGGGTGGGTTCTGCAGAAGGGCGATGGGTACCCAGTGCTTTTGGTTGTAAGTTCTGGGCGGTACTACTTATCCTTGGAGCCCTGTCACAGGTGGCTAGGTATGGTGGGTGGAGCCAGCAGTCCTTAGGCCCCTGATGTGGGTAGGTGAAGACCCTGTTTAATAGGCAAAGCAGTGTCAAACATCAAACACCCATCTTTCCACCGTCCAGCTGAAACAGTTGCAGTCTGGCAACAAGGGCCTGTTCTCCTGAAATGGGCCCACACAGGTCCATGCTGGGGTGAAAGGTATTCAAGGCCCATGGACTGTTTGTTCCTGAACAAGAGCTGCTTCTGTCCTGAGCTCCCCAGCTTAATTGAGCTGGCAGATTATCTTTCCCCCAGTTGTGAACTTACACCTTCTTCAAGGACGGAAGAATGGCTCAGAGTGGTACCAGGGCCTATCTCAGGCCCAGGGAAGTTGACAGCCACTGAAACCGGCTTGGGGGTTGGAGGCGTGGTAAAATAAGCACAAGTAATTAGCTTTTGCCGAGAGTGTCATTCTTCTCTTGTTCTGGAGGTGTGAGTGGTCTGTGCAACTAGCTGTCTTTCCGTGAGGGAAGCGTCTCTGGAACACTACTGCCAGCCCCGCTGCAGTCGCTCCAGGGAACGGTGCCTGAGGGTTCCTGGCTGTTCAGGTCCAGTAACTCCTCTCCACTTCTGAATAGTCTCTCCTTCCCCCTGCTGCTGAGTCCGTTTTCTAACTTTGCCTTTGATGTTCGGGGCTCCTAGCTTGTCATAAATATAATCGCTTCACTTGTTTTTTCGTGTCTTTTTTGTAAGAGGGATCACTGGCAGCGTCTCACTACTCTGCCATCTTGGCCTCGCCTCTCTAATATAATCAACAATTAAAAAAAAAAAGTGAAACCTGTAGAAACAACAAATAACAGAATGAGATCCACAGAAAAACTAGATATTGGAGCTATCAGACAAAGACACTGAAATAACTCTATTATGTTCAAAGAAATAAAGGCAAGACTTAGAAATTTGGCAAAAAACTAGAAAACTAAGAAAAGTATCAACTTAGTCAACTGAAAACTATAGCTGAAGTTAAAATCTTAATGCATGTATATAACAGCAGATTAAAAATGCTGAAGAGAGATTCGGTGAAGTGGAATATATGTTGGAATAAAATAGAGGCATAGACAAAAGGAAAAATATATATAACATAAAAAGGAATAAGATACAGAGAATACGATGAGAATATCTAGCAGAAGATACTTTAAGAAGGAAGAAAAAGAATGAGGCAGAAAAACTGAGATTATGGCTGAGAATTTTCTTCAAATGATTAAAGATATCAAGTCACAGATCCTAGAAGACTTACAAAACCCAAACCAAAAAAAAAAAAAAAGAACAAAGCCACTGCCGTCGAGTCGATTCCGACTCAAAGCGACCCTATAGGACAGAGTAGAACTGCCCCGTAGAGTTTCCAAGGAGCGCCTCCTGGATTCGAACTGCTGACCTTTTGTTTAGCAGCCATAACACTTAACCGCTACGCCACAAGGGTTTCCTAATAAGACCCATGTAGGGTAAATACAAAGAAATTCGTATCTAGGTACATCATACTAGGACTGCTGAAGCTAAAGACAAAAAAACCCACAAAAAACAAATAATTTAACACTACTTAAAGAATGGAAGAGATTATCTTTAAAGGACAAACAAAAAAACTGGCTGATGACTTCTGTACAGAAATAGTGAAAACCCTAAGACAATAAGATGGTATATTTATATTATAGAGAGAAAATACGTGGCAAGCCAGAACTCTGTGCTGAGGAAGAACATCCTTCGTGAATGAGCAAAGACCTTTTTTTTTCAGAGAAACAAAACCTAGATAAGTTAACATCAGCATGCCCACATTAAAGAAAATACCAAAGGTATTCTTCAAGCAGGAAGAAAATAAGGTGAAAGGCTTAAGATGCAAGAAGGAATGAAAGTTAATGAAATGGGTAAAAATAGATGATTACTGACTGCATGACATAATAAGAATAGACTTTATTGGGTTTAAAATATGTAAGAAATTAAAATGTATGATAACTACAGCGGTTTGACTTTTATGGCTTTATGGTCAGGAAACATGCTGTGTAATATTTCGATGTTTTGGATTCTGTTAATGCTTGCTTTGTGGCCTAATACGTGGTCTATTCTCAAGAATGCTCCATGAGTGTTAGAAAAGAAAGTTTACTTGACTACCGTTGGGTGGAGTGTTGTGTTTAAGTCTATGAGATCAGTTGGCTGATTGTGGTATTTAGATCTTCCGTGTCCTTATTGAGCTTCTTTATGGATATCCTGTCTGTCATCAGAAGTGGTATGTTGAAGTCTCCTACTATTATTGTGGAGCTATTTCTCTTTTCAATGCTGTTTGAGTTTGTTTTATGTATTTTGGAGCCCTGTCATTGGGTATATAAATATTTATTATGATTTTGTCCTCCTGGTATAAAAAAAATTATTGACCCTTTAATAATTATATAGTGTATTTCCTTTTCCTTTGTGGTGTATTTTACTTTAAAGCCTGTTTTATCAGAGATTAATATTGCCACTCTTATTTTTTATTGTTGTCTGCTTGATATATATATATATTTTTTTTTTCCATTTTTTGAGATTTAGTTTGTTTATGTCTTTGAGTTTATGGTGTGTCTCTTGCAGTCTGCATACATATGGATCATGTTTTTTAATCCATTCTGCTACTTTCTCCTTATTGGTGCAATTAAACCATTTACATTTATCATAATTATTCATAGTTATGAGTTTAGTGCTGTCATTTTCGTCTTTTTTTGTGTATGTCTTGTTGACATTTTCCTTATTCCACTTAATTTTCTTGAGTTGTTCTTTGTGCATTTTCTTTCCATCGTCTTCATTTTTGTTGCCTTTGTATTTACTGCTAATTTATTTTTTTCTGTGCTGAATCGTTTTTCTTTTTAGTCTTTCATCTTTTCCTTGTTGCTTTTGTATTTGCTGAAAATTTATGTTTTCCTTGTTTTTTTAAATTTTAATGTGTAGCATTGTTAGTTTCCTTTGGGTTACCTTAACATTTACCTGTTTTTCTAAATTTAAACCAATCTTTTATTTCTTTATATCATCTTGACTTCCTCTCCATATGAAAAATCTATGACTACATTACTTAGTCCCTCTTTTTTCTCTTAATGTTGTCATCTTTTAGAGATCATTGTCTCTGTTTCTATATTTTCAGTGTTTTAGCTTTCATTTATTTGTGACGTCCCTACGTGGGTTGGTATCTGGTTGTTCTGTCCCGTGTTCTAGCCTTGGGTTGTTACCTGATATTATTGCTTTTCTAACTGGAGAACTCCCTTTATTATTTCTTGTCATCTTGGTTAGGTTTTTAAAAATTCCCTAAACTTGCTTATCTGGAAATGTCCTAATTTCACCATCATATTTCAGAGACAGTTTTGCTGGATATATAATTCTTGGCTGGCAATTTCTTTTTTTTCCTTCAGGGCTTCGTATATGTCCTTCTTGCCTGCATGGTTTCTGCTGAGTAGTCCGAGCTTAGTCTTACAGACCCTTCTTTATAGGTGACTTTTTGTTTATCCCTAGCTACTCTTAAAATTCTCTCTTTATATTTGGTTTTGACAAGCAAGATTATAATATGTCCTGGTGACTTTATCTTGGCATCTACCTTGCGTGGGGTTAAGTAAGCATCTTGGATAGATACCGTCTTATTTTTCACAAGATCAGTGAAGTTTTTAGCCAAGAAGTCTTCAACAATTCTCACTGTGTTTTCTGTTATCCCTCCACCCCCCGCCCCGATTCTGGTGTTTCAATCACTCTTGATAGAGTCCCGCATAATTCTTAGAGTTTTTTCAAGTTTAAAAAAAAAATTTATCTGATTTTTCCTCAAATGAGTTGGTGTCAAGTGCTTTATCTTCAATCTCACTAATTCTGACTTCCAGTGCCTCAATTCTGCTCCTCTCATTTTCTATTGAGTTGTCTAATTCTGAAATTTTATTGTTACTCTTTTGGATTTGCTTGCTATCTTTCTATGGATTCTTGCAGCCTGTTACATTTGTCATCATACTCTTGTATAACCTTCTTAAGTTCCTCTATTGTTTTATCTGTGTGTTCCTTGGCTTGTTCTTTGTTTTGCCTGATCTCCTCCTGGATCTTTTGAAGAGCTCGGTATATTAATCTTTTAACTTCTACCTCCAGTAATTCCTGGAATTTCTCTTCATTTGGAAGATTTCTTGATTTGTTGTTTTGGGAGCTTCCTGAATCCATCATGGGCTGCCTCTTTATGTTATTTGATATTTACACTTGTCTCTGAGCCATCAATAAGTTATCATATTCATTTATTTTATGTTTGCTTACTGAGTCGGAATCTACTTGATGGCACTGGGTTTGTTTTTGTTTTTTTCTTTTTTTTTTTTTGGTGTACTGTGTCCTAGCTTCTTGTTTTATTTTGATATGCCCAAATAGGCTGCTTGGGTGAGCTAGTTTGGCATGTGGTGTAGGCTCTCACCTACAGTCCTAGATTGACAGGGTTGATTGGTGTAGGTACAGGTGTCTGCCTACTGTGGGGGGAATGACTGCCCCTGAGTGTCTGGGAGGAAAGCATGTCCCTGTTCCCTAGAGAACATAGGTGGGTGGGTTTTGCAGCCAGACCATGGGCACCCAATGCTGTTGGTTGTAAGGACTGGGATTCACCACTTATTCTTGGACTCCTGAATTGCGTGGCTAGGTGGCATGGGTGGAGCCACCAACCTTCAAGTCACTGATGTGGGTAGGTGAGGACTCTGCTTAATTGGCAGAAAGTTGTCAAATATCACGAATCTGCCACTCCACTTTATAACTGATACAGTTGAAAATAGGCTTCAGGTATGTACCCTGTCGTAGTGTGCTAATGAGGGCCTATGCTGTTGAAATGGGCCTACACAGATCTATGCAAGGGTGAAAGGCATTCAAAGTCCTTGGACCCCTTATGTCTGTGCCTTCCCTGAGTTCCTGGCTTAGGGAAGCTGGCAGATTATTTTTTGTTGTTTGTTCCTGCTCCAAGGCATGTGATAGTTCCTACTTCTGGCCCAGGCGACCCAGAAATAGCTGAAGCTGGTCCAAGACTAAAAACAGAGAGGGAGGAAGCAGGTAAATGGGAGAGATGTTCTTCCCAAAGGGGATGATTTTTGATTTGTGTGGCATTTTAAATACATGTACTTGTCTTTTGCCAACTTAGCACTGCTTTTCACTGGTTCTCGAAGCTTGTGTAGACTTTCCACCACTCGATCTCTTCTGATGTGAAAAACATGTCCCGAGCATCACTGCTTGCCTCACCACACATGCCATCCAATCCAGCCTGCAGGGTGCTGGTTTCTGCCGGGTCAGGTCTGTCAGCATCTGACTGCTTCTGAACCATATCCCCCTCGCCGTGCCACTAAGTCCAATTCTGTAACTTCACCTTTGATGTTCAGGGCTCCTAGATTGTCATATATAATCGATTTACTTCTCTGGGTCTTTGTTATAAGAGGGGCTACACAAAGCATCTGACTACTCTGCCATCTTGGCCCCACCCCCTACAAGAGACATTTTTCATCACATTCCTGAACCTGACCCTATCAGAGAAACTTATCTCTGAGAAAATGAAATAGGGATGAGGCAGTAGGCAGAACAAACCCGTTGGGTTGGAGTCGATTCTGATGCATAATGACCCTACAGGTCAGAGTAGAACTGCCTCATCGGGTTTTCAAGGAGCGGCTGTTGCATTTGAACTACTGGGCCAGAGTATATTTGGAGCACTGGTGGTGCAGTGGTTAAGAACTCAGCTGCTAACCAAAAGCTTGGCAGTTCGAATACATTAGCTGCTCCATGGAAACCCTATGGGGGCAATTCTACTTTGTCCTATAGCGTGGCTATGTGTTGAAATCAATTCATCAGTAGTGGGTTTGGTTTTTTGGTTTACACGCCTACATGAGTAAAATTTGTTTTGAATCTCTAAACTTAATTCTAACGTAAGAATGAAATTGTAGCACTTCTCCATAAAGGTTTGTCTTAAGTCATCAGGATAAAAACCAAACCCACTGCCGTCGAGTCGATTCTGACTCATCCCGACCCTATAGGACAGAGTAGAACTGCCCGATAGAGTTTCCAAGGAGCGCCTGGTGGATTTGAACTGCTGTCCTCTTGGTTAGCAGTCGTAGCACTTACCCACTGTGCCACCAGGGTTTCCTCATCAGGATAAGCCTGTGCTAATTTATTAGGTACCTTCAGGAATTCTTCATCATTTATATTCATGTTAAGAAGGAAAAAAATATCAGAAAGAACTTCATACATCATCATCCTTCATTTCATGGAAGATTCAAGTGTGTCAGTGATGGTGGTTATGTGAAATTGATCTCTGGCCCTCAGTACTTCTGGAGCATTTCTGTCATTTACTTGTTTCTTTTAATGCTTCTGCAACAATAAACTGCTTGATAATCAGTATTTGGCAGTATTTGTTTTATTGTGTTTTCAAAATATTCTCTTATGTAAATATCTTGTTAATAGCTGGTAGAGATCTATGCATGTCTATAAATTTACTTCTGAATCTTGGAGAATTGACTCATCAAATGAAAATGATGGAATATATTATTATACATAACAAACATAAATATATGGGCTGTGTTTCCATTTTGTTGGCGACGTTTTAAGCTTCTGTTCTGGTATCTCCAAAAGGTCGGCAGTTCGAATCTGCCAGGCGCTCCTTGGAAACTCTATGGGGAAGTTCTACTCTGTCTTATAGGGTCGCTATGAGTCAGAATCGACTGGACGGCAGTGGGTTTGGTTTTGGTTTCTGATGGGATGAATATGTTTTCCATTTTCAAGAATGTGATTTTGGGGGAGCCAAAGGGTTTAAAGGGTAGAATGTCATGGATTGAATTATGTCCCCCCAAAATGTGTGTATCAACTTGGATAGGCCATGTGAGGTTGTCCTCCATTTTGTGATGGTAATTTTATGTTGAGAGGATTAGGGTGGGATTTTAACACCTCCCTGATCTGAGATACAGGGAGTTTCCCTAGAGTGTGGCCTGCACCACCTTTTATCTCTCAGGAGATGAAAGGATAGAGAGTTGGGGACCTCATCCTCCCAAGAGCAGAGCATATCCTTTGGACCCGGGGTCCCTGCGCCTGAGAAGCTCCTTGACCATGGGAAGATGGAGGACAAGGACCTTCTTCCAGAATCAACAGAGAGAGAAAGCCTTCCCCTGGAGCTGACGTCCTGAATTTGGACTTGTAACCTACTAGACTGTGAGAAAATAAATTTCTCTTTGTTAAAGCCATCCACTTACGGTATCTGTTGTGGCAGCACTAGATGACTAAGGCAGCGATGATTTTAGCTTCTGTTTTGGTGTTTCCTTTCTGTATCTGGTCTTCAGCAATATTCTGTGTGGGGCCTAGAATTGTACTTGTTGCTATAGCATGTGCTTCCCAATGTGTATTAGACATTTTAATGCTCAATCATTGCCTGAATGTGTTTTAAGAACAGCTCATCAGTGAGTAGAGGTGGCAAAAAATTTGTAAAGGAACTGAATATTAGAAAAAACATCAATTGCTTTTGGACAAAAAAAACTATTGTGATACATCCTACAAAATTAAGTGAATGTGCAGCACCTTGGTATGGAAATGGCATATTAATTTCATTCCAGAATTTTCTGTCGCATGCCTTTATAATGCAATGACGTAATGGCAGCATTGTCATAGGATTGGTCTCTGCACTTAGAAAAATCAATTTTGCAAACTTCACATAATTAGTGAAACACTTGCTTTGCAATGTCTTTACCAGTATGATTTTTTAGATTTTTTAAGCTAGTAAATGTGATAAATCACCACACAGGTTTTCTATCTGTTGGAGATATGGATCTTTAAACAATACTTAGCTGGCCTGTATGAGAAGGCTCAGAAGTGGAATCCACAGACAAAATAAAATATCGAGCTATACTTATTTCACTGACAGTTAGTTGATTGAACTTCATCACTTATCAAGATTATAAATTTTTCACACATTATTTTAGAATTATAGGATGGATTGCCCTTTCCTGTGTTACCGTGTTTTGAGATGTGACTTGCTAAAAATAGATCAAATGAGCAACAAGTTGAAGTCAACTTTAAAATTTTCCATTTCTTGGGGACCCAAAGACTTCATTTCTTTTTCACGAAGATAGTCCACATTCCGTGATTGTTATGACAACAACGACACATTACAAAATGGCTTTTCAATACTGATGTTCATTAATTTGTGATTCCAGTTCATAAATTAAGCCAGAACAATGTGTTTGGTTTAAATATGATAACATAATCTCTGTGAATTGAACTATTTTCATGTTTACCGATCCTATTCAATTTGCACCAATTGCTAAATTCATCTGTAACAATTCGAGAATTAAATGAGGATGACGGGTTTGTTTGTTTGGTTACTAGGTTTGCAAACAAAACAATACAGGGAGCTGACTGATGGAGATTGCAGTAGCCACCCCCTCTTATAATTTTCATCATTAACTTTGCACTCTAGAAAAAATTCTGGCTACAGAACTTTGTTTACCGTCCAGGAATTTTCAACACAAATTTACAAGTGGACAACTGTGATGTTGACAATCACTTGGGCCTCTTTTGATCCAGTAATTTGCTTCCTTGGAAGAAAATTATTCCACAAGGCAGGATCTGCATTTCTGTTATTTATGGGGTCTGCAGATGTGACCGTTTAATATTCTTAGTTTCACTTTCTAGATCATTACTAATTTTTTTTTTTTTTTTTTTACTACAGCAAGTAATGGATGCAGAATTTGGAACAAATTCTGTTATATTTGTATTGCCATCGTTAATTTCAGCACTAGTGGTACTAGTAGGATGATTCCCACCCATAAGCACGTACCTTTAATGGCAGAAGTCTCTTCTGATTTATTACATTCTAAAAAGGAATTTTGGAATTGTCTTTAGGGATTCACAAATCATTTTATCTTCTGCAGGCTTCCATTTTTGCACTCCACTTAGTTATTGGCATTTCATTTTGTCTGGATATAAAATTATGTCACTTTTTTTTTTTTTAATAACTTTTATTAAGCTTCAAGTGAACGTTTACAAATCCAATCAGTCTGTCACATATAAGTTTACATACATCTCACTCCCTACTCCCACTTGCTCTCCCCGTCTTGAGTCAGCCCTTTCAATCTCTCCTTTCTTGACAATTTTGCCGGCTTCCCTCTCTCTCTATCCTCCCATCCCCCCTCCAGACAAGAGTTGCCAACACACTCTCGAGTGTCCACCTGATATAATTAGCTCACTCTTCATCAGCGTCTCTCTCCCACCCGCAAACCAGTCCCTTTCATTTCTGATGAGTTGTCTTCGGGGATGGTTCCTGTCCTGTGTCAACTGAAGGTCTGGGGAGCATGGCCGCCGGGATTCCTCCAGTCTCAGTCAGACCATTAAGTATGGTCTTTTTATGAGAATTTGGGGTCTGTATCCCACTGATCTCCTGCTCCCTCAGGGGTCCTCTGCTGTGCTCCCTGTCAGGGCAGTCATCGATTGTGGCTGGGCACCAACTAGTTCTTCTGGTCTCAGGATGATGTAGGTCTCTGGTTCATGTGGCCCTTTCTGTCTCTTGGGCTCTTAGTTGTCGTGTGGCCTTGGTGTTCTTCATTTTCCTTTGCTCCAGGTGGGTTGAGACCAATTGATGCATCTTAGATGGCCGCTTGTTAGCATTTAAGACCCCAGATGCCACATTTCAAAGTGGGATGCAGAATGATTTCATAATAGAATTATTTTGCCAATTGACTTAGAAGTCCCCGCAAACCATGTTCCCCAGACCCCCGCACTTGCTCCGCTGACCTTTGAAGCATTCATTTTATCCTGGAAACTTCTTTGCTTTTGGTCCAGTCCAATTGAGCTGACCTTCCATGTATTGAGTGTTGTCTTTCCCTTCACCGAAAGCAGTTCTTATCTACTGATTAATCAGTAAAAAACCCTCTCCCACCCTCCCTCCCTCCCCTCTCGTAACCACAAAAGTATGTGTTCTGTCCCGTGTTCTAGTTTTGGGTTGTTAGCTGATGTTATTGATTTTCTAACTGGAGAACTCCGTTTATTATTTCTTGTCATATTGGTTAGGTTTTTAAAAATTCCTTAAACGTCTGCTTGTCTGGAAATGTCCTAATTTCACCATCATATTTGAGAGACAGTTTTGCTGGATATATAATTCTTGGCAGGCAATTTTTTTTTTTCCTTCAGGGCTTTGTATATGTCGTTCTTGCCTGCATGGTTTCTGCTGAGTAGTCCGAGCTTAGTCTTACTGACCCTTCTTTATAGGTGACTTTTTGTTTATCCCTAGCTACTCTTAAAATTCTCTCTTTATATTTGGTTTTGACAAGCAAGATTATAATATGTCCTGGTGACTTTATCTTGGCATCTACCTTGTGTGGGGTTCAGTAAGCATCTTGGATACATATCTTCTTATCTTTCACAAGATCAGTGAAGTTTTTAGCCAAGAAGTCTTCAACAATTCTCCCTGTGTTTTCTGTTATCCTCCACCCCCCACCCCGATTCTGGTGTTCCAATCACTCTTGATAGAGTCCCGCATAATTCTTAGAGTTTCTTCAATTTTAAAAAATTATTTTATCTGATTTTTCCTCAAATAACTTGGCGTCAATTGCTTTATCTTCAGTCTCACTAATTCTGACTTCCAGTGCCTCAATTCTGCTCCTCTTGTTTTCTATTGAGTTGTCTAATTCTGAAATTTTATTGTTACTCTTTTGGATTTGCTTGCTATCTTTCTATGGATTCTTGCAGCCTGTTACATTTGTCATTATACTCTTGTATAACCTTCTTAAGTTCCTCTTTTGTTTTATCTGTGTGTTCCTTGGCTTGTTCTTCGTTTTGCCTGATCTCCTCCTGGATCTCTTGAAGAGCTTGGTCTCTTAATCTTTTAAATTCTACCTCCGGCAATTCCTGGAATTTCTCTTCATTTGGAAGATTTCTTGATTTGTTGTTTTGGGAGCTTCCTGAATCCATCATGGTCTGCCTCTTTATGTTATTTGATATTTACACTTGTCTCTGAGCCATTAGTGAGTTATTATATTCATTTATTTTATGTTTGCTTGCTGAGTCGGAATCTACTTGACGGCACTGGGTTTGGTTTTTTGTGTGTGTGTGTGTGTACTGTGTCCTAGCTTCTTGTTTTATTTTGATATGCCCAAATAGGCTTCTTGGGTGAGCTAGTTTGATTATTGGCACCTTTTGAAGCTCTTACGTCCTGTCACCAGGTGATCAGAGCTGTTACTAGGTATGTGAGCCTAGGAGCCCTTTTACATTCTTGTATGGATTCAGCTCAGGTGTCCAGGTAGTCGGTCACCAAGTGTGTGGTGTAGGCTCTTACCTACAGTCCTACATAGACAGGGTTGATTGGTGTAGGTACAGGTGTCTGGCTACTGTGGGGGGAATGACTGCCCTTGAGTGTCTGGGAGGAAAGCATGTCCCTGTTCCCTAGAGCACATAGGTGGGTGGGTTTTGCAGCCAGACCATGGTCACCCAATGCTGTTGGTTGTAAGGACTGGGATTCACCACTTACTCTTGGACTCCTGAATTGGGTGGCTAGGTGGCATGGATGGAGCCACCAACCCTCAGGTCACTGATGTGGGTAGGTGAGGACCCTGCTTAATTGGCAGAACGTTGTCAAATATCAGAAATCTGCCCCTCCACTTTATAGCTGATAGAGTTGAAAATAGGCTTCAGGTATATACCCTGTCGTAGTGTGCTAATGAGAGCCTATGCTGTTGAAATGGGCCCACACAGATCTATGCAAGGGTGAAAGGCATTCAAAGTCCTTGGACCCCTTATATCTGTGCCTTCCCTAAGTTCCTGGCTTAGGGAAGCTGGCAGATTATTTTTTGTTGTTTGTTCCTGCTCCAGGGCATGTGATAGTTCCTACTTCTGGCCCAGGGGACCCAGAAATAGCCAAAGCTGGTCCAAGACTGAAAACAGAGAGGGAGGAAGCAGGTAAATGGGAGAGATGTTCTTCCCAAAGGGGATGATTTTTGATTTGTGTGGCATTTTAAATGCATGTACTTATCTTTTGCCAACTTAGCACTGCTTTTCACTGCTTATGGAGGCTTGTGTAGGCTTTCCACCACTCGATCTCTTCAGATGTGGAAAACATGTCCCGAGCGTCACTGCTTGCGTCACCGCACATGCCATCCGATCCAGCCTGCAGGGTGCTGGTTTGTGCCGGGTCAGGTCTGTCAAGCTCTCACTGCTTCTGAACCATATTCCCCTCCCCCTGCCACTAAGTCCAATTCTGTAACTTCACCTTTGATGTTCAGGGCTCCTAGATTGTCATATATAATCGATTTACTTCTCTGGGTCTTCGTTATAAGAGGGGCTACATAAAGCATCTGACTACTCTGCCATCTTGGCCCCACCCCTACAAGAGACATTTTTCATCACATTCCTGAATCTGACACTATCACAGAAACTTATCTCTGAGAAAATGAAATAGGGATGAGGCAGTAGGCAGAACAAACCCGTTGGGTTGGAGTCAATTCTGATGCATAATGACCCTATAGGTCAGAGTAGAACTGCCTCATAGGGTTTTCAAGGAGCGGCTGTTGCATTTGAACTACTGGGCCAGAGTATATTTGGAGCACTGGTGGTGCAGTGGTTAAGAACTCAGCTGCTAAGCTGCTCCATGGAAACCCTATGGGGGCAATTCTACTCTGTCCTATAGCGTTGCTGTGTGTTGAAATCAATTCACCAGCAATGGGTTTGGTTTTTTGATTTACATGCCTACATGAGTAAAATTTGACTTGAATCTCTAAACTTAATTCTAACGTAAGAATGATATTGTAGCACTTCTCCATAAAGGTTTGTCTTAAGTCATCAGGATAAATCCAAACCCACTGCCGTCGAGTCGATTCTGACTCATCCCGCCCCTATAGGACAGAGTAGAACTGCCCGATAGAGTTTCCAAGGAGCGCCTGGTGGATTTGAACTGCCGTCCTCTTGGTTAGCAGTCGTAGCACTTACCCACTATGCCACCAGGGTTTCCTCATCAGGATAAGCCTGTGCTAATTTATTGGATACCTTCAGGAATTCTTCATCAGTTATATTCACATTAAGAAGGAAAAAAATATCAGAAGGAACTTCATACATCCTTACCCTTCATTTCTTGCAAGATTCAAGTGTGTCAGTGATGGTGGTTATGTAAAATTGATTCTTGGCACTCAATACTTCTGGAGCATTTCTGTCATTTACTTGTTTCTTCTAATGCTTCTGCAACAATAAACTGCTTGATAATCAGTATTTGGCAGTATTTGTTTTATTGTGTTTTCAAAATATTCTCTTATGTAAATATCTTGTTAATAGCTGGTAGAGATCTATGCATGTCTATAAATTTACTTCTGAATCTTGGAGAATTGACTCGTCAAATGAAAATGATGGAATATATTATTATACATAAACATAAATACATGGTCTGTGTTTCCATTTCGTTGGCGACGTTTTAAGCTTCTGTTCTGGTATCGCCTTTTTGTGACTGGTCTTCAGCAATATTCTCTATGGCACCTAGAATCTGGGTGTGTGATTCCAGGATTGCACTCGTTGCTATAGCATGTGCTTCCCAGTGGTTATTAGAAAGACATTTTAATGCTGATCATTGCCTATGAACAGCTCATCGGTGAATAGAGATGGCAAAAAATTTGTAAAATATCTGAATAGAAGAAAAAAATCATTTTTTTGACAAAAATCCATTGTGATACATCCTACAAAATTAAGTGAATATGTAGCACCTTGGTACGAAAATGGCGTATTCATTACATTCTAGAATTTTCTGTTGCATACCTTTATAATGCAGTGACATTTCACAGCATTGTCATAGGATTGGTCTCTGCACTTAGAAAAATCAATTTTGCAAGCTTCACATTATCAGTGAAACACTTGCTTTGCAATGTCTTTACCAGTATGATTTTTTAAGCTAGGAAATGTGATAAATCACCACACAGGTTTTCTATCTGTTGGAGATATGGATCTTTAAACAATCCTTAGCTGGCCTGTATGAGAAGGCTCAGAAGTGGAATCCACAGACAAAATGAAATATCGAGCTATGCTTATTTCACTGACAGTAGTTGATTGAACTTCATCACTTATCAAGATTATAAATTTTTTACACATTATTTTAGAATTATAGGATGGATTGCCCTTTCTTGTGTTACCATATTTTGAGATGTGACTTGCTAAAAATAGATCAAATGAGCAACAAGTTGAAGTCAACTTTAAAATTTTCCATTTCGTGGGGACCCAAAGACTTCATTTCTTTTTCACGAAGATAGTCCCCATTCGGTGATTGTTATGACAACAAGGACACATTACAAAATGGCTTTTCAATACTGATGTTCATTAATTTGTGATTCCAGTTCATAAGTTAAGCCAGAACAATGTGTTTGGTTTAAATATGATAACATGATCTCTGTGAATTGAACTATTTTCATGTTTACTGATCCTATTCAATTTGCACCAATTGCTAAATTCATCTGTAACAATTCAAGAATTAAGTGAGGATGACGGGTTTGTTTGGTTAGTAGGTTTGCAAACAAAACAATACACTGAGCTGACTGATGGAGATTGCAGTAGCCACTCTCTCTTATAATTTTCATCATTAACTTTGCACTCTAGAAAAAATTCTGGCTATAGAACTTTGTTTACCATCCAGGAATTTTCAACACAAATTTACAAGTGGACAACTGTAATGTTGAGAATCACTTGGGCCTCTTTTGATCCAGTAATTTACTTCATTGAAAGAAAATTATTCCACAAGGCAGGATCTGCATTTCTGTTATTTATGGGGTCTGCAGATGTGACAATTTAATATTCTTAGTTTCACTTTCTAGATCATTACTAATTTTTTTTTTTTACTACAGCAAGAAATGGATGCAGAATTTGGAACAAATCCTGTTATATTTGTATTGCCATCGTTAATTTCAGCACTAGTGGTACTAGTAGGATGATTCCCACCCATAAGCACGTACCTTTAATGGAAGAAGTCTCTTCTGATTTATTACATTCTAAAAAGGAATTTGGGGATTGTCTTTAGGGATTCACAAATCATTTTCTTTTTATCTCCTGCAGGCTTCCATTTTTGCACTCCACTTAGTTATTGCCATTTCATTTTGCCTGGATATAAAATTATGTCACTTTTTAAATTTGATTCTACCATAACAATAAATTTGAATAATAGAAAGTAAATTTATAAAACAGGTAGTTTATAAAATAAAATTTAATTTAGAATTTAGACATTAACACAACAAATTTGTATTTGAAAATTAAATAACTCATTGCTGTGGATTAAATTTTAACTAACAGTGACCCTATTGGACAGAATAGAACTGCACAGCAGGGCTTCTAAGGAGAGGCTGGTTGAGACCTTTTAGTTTCAGCCAAGCTCTTAACCAAATGTTCCACCAGGGCTACATTTGAAAATTAGTAAGTAAAAACGTTAATTTGGACCATGAGATTTTGTTCTTCAGGTCTTAGATAGTCCAAAGAAATAGTACATGATATTCTTCTCCATGGACTAATTCCTCCTGAAAACAGGTCCAAAGTATGTAGGATGTAGTCTGGCCATCTTTGCTTCTAGCCTAGGGTACGTTCTGGTTATACTTCTTTCAAGATAGATTTTTTCATTCTTTTGGCAATTCATGGTGTATTCAGAATTCTTCACCAATACGACAATTAAAAGGCATCAGTTCTTCTACAGTCTTCCTTATTCATCAGCCAGCTTTCCCACACATACGAGGCCACTGAAAACACTGTGGCTTGGATCAGTTGCATCTTCGTTTTCAAGGTGATGTCTTTGCTTTTCAACACTTTAGAGGTCTTTTGCAGCCAGTTTCCCTAATGCAATGCATCTTTTGATTTCTTAACTGCTGTGTCCATGCGTGTTGATTGTGGATCCAAATAAGATGAAATCCTTGACAACTTCAATCTTTTCTCCGTTTATCACGATGTTGCTCATTGGCCCAGTTGTGAGGATTTTTGTTTTCTTCATGTTGAGGTGCAATCTCTACTGAAGGCCGCGGTCTTTGATCTTCATCAGTAAGTGCTTCAAGACCTCTTATCTTTTAGCAAGCGGGGTTGTGTCATCTGCAAAATGCAGGTTGTTAATGAGTCTTCCTCCAATCCTGATGTCGTGTTCTTCGTATAGTCTAGCTTCTCAGATTATTTGCAGATTAAATAAGTATTGTGAAAGGATACAACCCTGACACACACCTTTCCTGACTTTAAACCACGTAGTATCACCTTTTTCTGTTTGAACGTCTACCTCTTGATCAGGTTCCTCATCAGCACAATTGAGTGTTCTGGGATTCCCACTCTTCGCAATGTTATCCATAATTTGTTATGACCCAAGCAGTCAAATGCCTTTGCATAGTCAATAATACACAGGTAAACATCTTTCTGGTATTCTCTGCTTTCAGCCAGAATCGATATGACATCAGCTGTGATATCCCTTCTTCCATGTCCTCTTCTGAATCCTGCTTAAATTTCTGGCAGTTCCCTGTCAATGTACTGCTGCAGCTGCTTTTGAATGATTTTTAGCAGAATATTACTTGCATGTGATATTAATGATATTGTTTGATAATTTCCACATTTGGTTGGATCACCTTTCATAGGAATAGGCGTAAATATGGATGCTTGCCAGTTCGTAGGCCATATTTCTTGGGATTAGACAAGTGAGCGATTCCAGTGCTGCATCCATTTGGTGAAACATCTCAGTTGGTATTCCGTCAATTCTCGGAGGCTTTTTTTTCTCACCAATTCCTTCAGGGCAGCATGAACTTCTTCCTTCAGTATCATCGGTTTCTGATCATATGCTACTTCCTGAAATGGTTGAAGGCCGACCAATCCTTTTTGGTATAGTGACTGTGGGTATTACTTTCATCTTCTTTTGATGCTTCCTGCGTCATTTAATATTATACCCGTAGAATCCTTCAGTATTGCAACTCAAGGGTTGAGTTTTTTCTTCAGTTCTTTCAGCTTGAGAAATGCTGAGTGTTCTTCCGTTTTGGTTATCCATCTCCAGATCTTTACACATGTCATTATAATACTTTTTCTTCTCAAGCCACCCTTTGAAATCTTCTCTTCAGCTCTATTACTTCGTCATTTCTTCCTTTCACTTTAGCTACCCGACATTCAAGAGCAAGGTTCAGAGTCTCTTCTGACATCCGTTTTGGTCTTTTCTTTCTTTCCTGTCTTTTAAAGGACCTCTTGCTTTCTTCATGTGTGATGTCCTTGATGTCATTCCACAACTCACCTGGTCTTCAGTTGTTAAGTTTAACACGTAAAATGTATTCTCGAGGTGGTCTGTAAGTACAGGTAAGATATACTCAAGGTCGTACTTTGGCCCTTTTTGACTTATTCTAATTTTCTTCAGTTTCAGCTTGAACTCCCATGTGAGCAATTGACAGTCTGTTTCACAATCGATCCCTGGCCTTGTTCTGACTGATGATATGAGTTTTCCCATCTTCTCTTTCCACAGATGTAGTCAGTTTGATTCCTGTGTATTCCATCTGGTAAAGTCCACGTGTATAGCTGCCGTTTATGTTGGTGAAGAAAGATATTTGCAGTGGATGAGTCACTGGTCTTGCAAACTTCTTTCATGAGATTTCTGGCATCATTTCTATGAGCAATGCTGTGTTTTCCAACTACTTTTCCTTCTTTGTTTCCAACTTTAACATTCTAAAGACCAGTAATTATCAATGCATCTTGATTGCATGTTTGATCAATTTCAGGCTGCAGACGTTGTTTAAAATCTTCAATTTCTTTGTCTTTGGCATTAGTGGTTGGTGCATAAATTTGAATAGTCATATAAACTGGTCTTCCTTGTAAGTGTATGGGTAATAGCCTATCAGTGACAACATTGTACTTCAGGCTAGATCTTGAAATGTTCTTTTTGATGACTAATGTAACGTCATTCTTTTGACTCTGGTGGAATATCCGTGTTTGTAAGACTGCTCACAGACTGTTTCACCAGAGAGTTTTCTGGTACTGCAATATCTACCACTAATCTCTGTGATCCCTTTGAATTGGCAAAATAAGAATAGTGCTATAGATTTCTTCCAAATACGGAAAACATAATTATGAAAATGTTCTTGCTGTTGATTATGTTCTTTACCAATTTGTTTGTATGGGATTTTTGATACTTCACTTGAAAAATGAGTCCAAGGTACTGTGATGTGATTGTTTACTTTGTGTGGCCTTTCTAGCCATGGTCTTATAACATCCACCCTGGTGCTTGGGCAGGACTGTGTGATAGGGTAATTGTGGCTCACCAAGGGGATTGTTTAGTTTTCCCTTCAAAGAGATCCAGTTCCAGAGCAAAGAGGAGGATTCAACTCCCATCAAGGAAGAACAGCCAGGAGCTGAGCATATATTATGGACCTGAGATCCCTGCACTGAGAAGCTCCTAGAAGCAGGAGACTGAGATAGAGAGAGGAAGCTGTAACCCTGAAGACGGTAAGATGCCATGGCAGGAGAGACCAAGCAACAGGGACCCGGCTATAGGAGATGATGGCCCATGGAGAAGGAAAGCTGAGTGCCTTTGGAGAGAGGCCCAAGGCCAGGCAGAGGCACGCCTATGAGCACAGGAGGGAAAAGGCTGTCCTGATAGAAGAACTGTATTCTGAGTGTCTTTGAGCCTGAGTTGTAACTGTTACTTCCCTAATAAACCCCATAATCATGAATATGGACTGCGAGCTCTGTGTGGCCATTGCAATGAATTATTGAACCCAGCAGAGAAGTAGGGAGTGCTGTGTGAGGGACAGTTGGTGTCAGGGTTAGTGAAGATGGTGGAGAGAGGGTAGTTTTTCACCAATGCCTTCAATGCAGCTTCGATTTCTTCCTTTTATACCATCAGTTCTTGATCTTATGCTACCTCTTGAAATGGTTGAAAATTATCCAGTTCTACTGCAGTAGCTATATTAATATCAGACAAATTATACTTCAGAAAAAGGAGTCTTATTGGGAATAAGTAGGGACATAACATAATAAAGGTTCAATTCTCCGAAAAGATACAACAATCCTAAATGTGTACGTATTTAACAACAGGGCTCCAAAATACAAAAACTAATAAATCTGAAAGAAGAAATGGACAAATAAGCATTTATAATTGATATCAATACTTTTCTATCAACAATTAATAGAGCCCTGCTAGTTGAAGTCCAAAGCATCTGTGTGATGTCTATGTGTGTGTACGTATGTGTGTATGTATGTATATAGTATAAAGACAAGTAATACAGAAATAAACATAGATAGATGTTGTAGTCCTTGGGAGGTGCAAACGGTTAATGCATTCAGCTGCTAACCAAAATGTTGGAGGTTTGAGTCCACCCAGAAAGACTTCGGAAGAAAGGCTTGGCGGTCTACTTTTGAAAAATTAGCCATTGAACTGACACACTTGAGTGTCAGTACTACTCTGACACACATGAGTCAGATCAGCTTAATAGCAATTGAATGATTTTTTTATTCATTCTGCCGATATTTGTCTTTTAATTGGTATCTTAGGCTGGGTTCTCCAGAGAAGCAAAACCAGTGAGATATATATTTAAATAGATTTATATCAAGGAAATGGCTCACGAGGCTGTAGAGGCTGGTAGGTCTCAAGTCCACGGGTCAGGCTGGTGGCTTCTCCTGACTCACGTAGATGCAGGGACTGCAGAACTCAAGATCTGCAAGTCATACAACAGGTCTGTGGCTCACAGGCTGCAAAGGCTGACAAATCTCAAGATCGGCAGGTAAGCTGGCAGGCCGTGGCTCACAGACTGTGGAGGCTGATGAATCCCAAAACTGGAAGGGAAACTGAAGGTTCAAATCCCAAAAACTTGAGATCAGATGAAGAGGAGCCAGCTGCAGGATTCAGAGTGAGCAAAAGCTCAAGAGCCTTGCCAGAAAGTCCACCTATATTGGATGCAGTCCACACCCGCAAGGAAACTCCCTTACATCTTATTGGCTACTCACAGCAGATCCCATCATGGAGGTAATCGCATTATATCACATCTCATCATGGAAGTGATTTCATCCGTATACGACTGCTAAACTACATCATAACTGCCAAAGCACTGAGAATCATGGTCCGACAAAGTTGACACACAACTTTAATGATCCCAATTGTGAATTTAATCTATTTATATTTAAAGCGATTAATGATAAGGAAGGACTTATATCTTCTACTTTGTAGTAGGTCATATATGTATTTTGTTGCTCATTTTCTTCACTACTGTCCACTTTTGTGTTTGACTGATTTTTTTCAAGTGTACAATTTTGGTCCTCTCCTTATTTCCTTTCCTTATATTTTTTAACTTCTTAGTGGTGACCATGAGGATTACAATTAAGATCTTATATTTATAACAATCTTCTTTTAATTAATATAAATTTAGCTTCAACAGTATACAAAATTCTGCTTTTATTCAGCTCAGTTACCTCCCCTACTTACGTTGCTGTTACAAAAATTGCATCTTCATACATTGTGTGTCCATTAAGAGAGATGTGTAAGTATTTTTATGCATTCGTGCTTTAAATCATGTATGAAAAAAAGAGAGCCGTGATATAAAAATATTACTGACTTTGTTTTATCTAAGTAGTTACCTTTACGGAGTCTTTGTTTCTTTTTATGGCTTCCAGTTACTGTCTAGTGTCCTTCCATGCCAGCCAGAATGATTCCCTGTGGCATTTCTCATAAGGCAGTTCTGCTACTAACACACTCCCTCAGGTTTTGTGTATCTGGGCATGTCTTAATTTCGCCTTCATTTTTGAAAGATAGTTTTGCTAGATATTGACATCTTGGTTCATAGTTTTGTTTCTGTATTTTTTTTTTTCCTGTGCCTTAACTACATCATCCCACTATTTTCTTGTCTCAATGGTTTCTGGTGAAAAATCAACAGTTAAACTTGTTGAGACTCTCTTGTACATTAGGAGTCACTTATCTCTTACTGCTTTCAAGTTTCTGTGTTTGTCTTTTGACATTTTGATTATGTCTGTCTGTGGATATCTATGTATTTATTGTCCTTTGAGTTTATTGAGCTTCTTGGATATCTAGATGACATTTCGGACCCTTCCAGTCATTACGTTTTCAAATATTCTTTCTGTCCTTTCATCTTTCTTTCCTTTCTAGGACTCCTTAATGAGTATATTGGTATGCTTGATGTTGTCCCGCAGGTCCCTTAGGCTCTGTTCATTTTCTTCATTCTTTTTCCTTTATGCTCCTCAGTTAGAACAATTTCAGTTGTGCTTCTTCAAGTTTACATTTTCCTGCTTTCTTGCTCAAATCTGCTGTTGAGCTCCTCTAATGAAATTTTTATTTCAGCTATTCTACTTTTCAGCTCTGTAATTTCTTTTTGGTTCTTTTGTATAATATTTCTTTATTAATATTTTCTACTTGTTCATACATTCTTCTCTTGGTTTCCTTTTTTTTTTTTTTGTCTATGGTTTCTTTAGCTCTTTGAGGAAATTTAAGACAATTGGTTTAAATCTTTGTCTAGTAATCCCAATATCTGTGTTTCCTTAGGGATGCTTTCTGTTCATTCTCTTCTTTCTTCTTAACAAATGAACCATCCTTTTCTGTTTCTTTTTATGACTTAAAATAGTGTGTTGAAAACTAGATATTTTAAACATTATAATGTAACTCTGGAAATCAGATTCCCTCCTGTCATTAGGGTTTGCTTTTTTTCTTTTTTTTTCTTAAATTGTTGAGGGCCAGTCATCCATTTGCTTAGTGATGTTCCCAAACTATTTCTGCAAAGATTGTATGTCTTCTCATGTGTGGACACTGAAGTTCTGTTCTGTTATGTCAGCAGTCAGTTCAAAACCTGACAGTGATTTCTTTAAAAGCTTGTAGCCAGAAAGAAAAAGTAACATTATCCCAGTCTTTGCAGATTGGCTCTGAACTGGGGCGCTCTTTCAATGCTAAGCAAGAGTGCCTAAAACTCTGCCTTAGCCTTCACTTCCTGCCCCCATGGAGCCCAAAGATCAGCCAGAGGTGCAAGCCCAGAGCTTTGTCAGGATCTTTATGAGCATGTCTTCATCCTTAGGCAAGAACATTGCACTCCAGATTCCTCAGTATATGTGGTAGCCCTTCAAAGCCCTTAAACCACCAAGCGTCTTCCTCTCAGCCTCCTTTTTTCCAAGCTTTTGGATGTCTCTGCTGTTTTCTCTGTCCTTCATCCTTTGACCCTGGAGTTAGGACCAATTCTTTGAGGTTTGTACTCCTCAGTTTCCATCACATCATACATTTTTTCTTGTGTGCTGTTGAGTCAATTCTGACTCATAGTGACTATAGGATGGAGTAGAACTTCTCCAAAGGGTTTCTTAGGCTGTAATCTTTATGGAAGGAAGCGGTCATATCTTTTTCCTGTGGAGTAGTTGGTGGATCAAATCAAAAGGTTTAAGAGCTGAGTGCTTAACCACTGCACTACTGGGGCTCCTTTTGACATCATGCATCATAATAGACTTTTAACACACCCCTCAGAAACATAGAAGTCCATAAATTATCAAGGATACAGAAGATTTAACATGTATAAATATACCAAATTGATATATATGTATGTGTGTGTATTATCTAACCACTAAAGAATATACATTCATCTCATGCACATACATAGTGTTTATAAAAATTGACTATATACTGTGTTATAAAGCAAGTCTCAACAAATTTCAAGAGTCTGCAATAATATAGAGGATACCATGTAAGTACACCATAATTAAAAAAGAAACCATCTTAGAAAAAGAAAATACAAAATCTCCATGTCCTTGGATATTTTAAAATACTATGAGTCAAAAAAGACATCATGATGAAAATTAGAATACATTTTGAAGTGAACAATTATGAACATAGTGCATGTAAAAAGTTGTGCAGTACAGACAGTATAATATAGGAAACTTATAGCCTTAAAAATATAATTGGAAAGAACAAATCTTGAAAAATAAGTGAGTTAAACATCCATTGAAAATGTTGGGAAAAAAACAGAAACAAACATTCATAGAAATTTTTGTTTCTATTAATGATTGAATACATGCAACAGACGATCAACGAAGACTAAAGTTGATTCTTAGAAAATGCTAGTAAAATTGACAAACTTTAGGCAAGACTGATCAAGAGAAAAAGAATGAAGGTATAAACAACGAATATCAGGAATTAGAAAGAAAATGACTACAGATCTTGCAGAACATAAAGATAACGTGAGAATGTTATGAACCATATTAGTCAATAAATTTGCAAATTTAGGTAAAGTAGGCAAACGTATCCTACCATGTAAGTTAATAACAATGATTCAGGAAGAAACAGGAAGCAAAAGTAATTCCACAACTGTTAATAGAATTGAATTAGAGCTCAAACTATTCTCAAAAAGAAAACTTCATGTCAGATGGCTTTTCCTGCAAATTCTGCCAAATATTCAAGAAATATTTCACAAATTCTTCAATATAAAATGAAATATATACCCAAACTCCTTTTTAAAGCTTGTAGAATGAATATTGATACCAAAACCTGACAAGAGCAGCACAAGATGGGAAAATTACAGGCCAATGTCACTGATGAACATAGATGCAAAATATGAAAATAAATAGGCAAAACAAATGCAGCAATACTGTGAAGAAGATTATATTATGACCAAGTTGGGTCTATCCCAAGAATTCAAGGTTAGTTTAACATTCAAAAATGAATCAGTATAATTTGCCATATGTACAGGAAAAATAAATGTGATTATATTAATAGGTGTAATAAAATAAGTATTTGATAACCTTCAGCATCCACTCATGTTTTTTAAAAGAACATCTAGCATGTCACGAGACCAGAATAACCAAAATGTTCCTGGCTACTGTCGCTGAACATTTTGATCAAAGAGTCCATAGAAAAGCCCTGATCAAAAGGGGGAAATGCAGAACAGAATTTCAGATTCTCATGAACCCCAGACTTTTTGGAGCCATTGAGGGTGAATGAACTCCTGAAACTATTTCCGTGAGATATTCTTTAAACATTACACCAAAAGCCTTCCCTTGAATTATCTTAAAACTGAAGTATAAAAAAGAAAAAACCAAACTGTTGCTGTTGAGTTGATTCTGACTCAGAGACCCTGTAGGACAGAATAGCACTGCCGCATAGGGTTTCCAAGGTGCAGGTGGTGGATTCAAACTGCTCTTCTTTTGCTTGGCTACCGTATCACTTAACCGCTGTGCCACGAGGGCTCCAGAACATTAGCTTACTTAACTAATAAAAGTGGTCTACCTTGAGCATATGCTCTTTTAAGAACTGTCTACATGGCATCAGATTGACAACAGCTACTGAAAAGATTAGATAGGAACCTTAAGGAGCAGTGGGTTTATGTTAATGACAGAGGAACAACTCAGAAAAGGAGGGTAAGAATAGTTGCACAACTTGAATGTAACCAATGTCATTAAATTGTGCAGGTAGAAACTGTTAAGTTGGTGTATGTTTTGCTGCATACATTCTCCACCAGAAAAAATAAATTTACAGGTAATAATTAACAAAAAATGTCAAGGAGAGCTAAATATTTTGAAAATAAGACAGATTTGCATGTGAGGGAAGGAGTGGGGTGAGGTGTTTTAGATTAATAGTCAGAAGGCTTATGGGAGCAGGATATTTGAGGAGATAACTGACCTATATCAAAGGAGAGAATAGCTGTATGAAGTTCTGGAGGGAGGATATTGCCAATAAAGGCAAGAGTTGTTTCTGAGGCCCTTAAATAACCAAGTGTTTTGGCATGTTTGAGGAAGCTCAGGAAATAAGTCATGGCTAGTTAGTGTGGAGTGAACCGAGGGAAGACTGTTAGGAAATGAGGTTAGTATGGTGGGCAAGCCCCGCATCATGAAAGACCATGGGAAGGGTTTGGGAATTTTTCCTAATTGCCATGAGAAGCCACTGAGGTGATGCTGTTATGTAGACTGTAAGAGGGAAGATCGGTGGCACGGAGTCCATTTTTAACCAAGAGATGATGGTGGCTGTAAGGTGGAGGTAGTGAGAAGTGGATAGAGTCAGGATTTATGTTAAGGTAGTGCCAAGAGTCCAGAATTTGTATCAATGGATTGGATGCAAGATTTGAATAAAGGAGAGAAATCAAGGGTGATTTCTAGGTTTTTGTCCTGAACAACCCAGAGGATAGTGAGAATATTTGCTGAGATAAGGAAGACTGGGAGGTAAATAAGACACTTGAAGCAAGAATTTTATTTGAACCACATTAAGTTTGAGATGCCTAGTAGACATTCAAGGGGAGATGTAGTCAGCCATGGGTGAAGGAACAACAGGGCAGAGTGTGTAAATGAGGGTATCCTAGAGCTCAGGTGGAATTGACTGCCATGAATTGGCTCAGATAACCTAGACAGTGAGAAGTGATGAGTGATGTTACTTAAACAGGGCATGGAAATCAATGAAAAAGGTGTGGGAGTGGCAGGGAGGCTAAGGTAGAGAAGTTTCTCTCTCCCTAAACCTGATTGGCTGGATTTGAAGACATCATAAGTTCGTGTATGAGAAATATCCAGGAAATTACCAGTTGATTTAATAAATTGATAACAAAGTCTACCTTTCAGCCAAAGATTGAAAAACAAACAAACCAATTGCCATCTAGTGGATTCTGACTCTTAGGAACCCTATAGGACGGAGTAGAACTACCCCATAGGGTTTCTAGGGAGCAACTGATGGATTCAAACAGCAGACTTTTGGTTAGCAGCTGAGCTGTTAACCACTGCACCACCAGGGCTCAGACCAAGAATAACACACGTGAGGAACTTACTCCTTAGTTCAATCAAGTATGAGACCAAATGGGCAATACCTGCTCAAAAGCAAAGATGAAAAGGCAGGAAAGGGCAGGAAACCTGGACGAATGGACATGGGGAACCTGAGGTGGACAGGGAAAGGGGGAGAGCGCTGACACAAAGTGGGGATTGCAACCAATGTCACAAAACAGTTTGTGTATCAATTTTTGAATAAGAAACTGATCTGTGCTGTAAACTTTCACCTAAAACCCAGTAAAATTAAAAAAAAAAAATCAAATAAAGCTCAGTATAAAAAAAATAGGAAAAGAATCATTTTAATGGGAAAATGTAGATTGTAAAAATGCGTATGACTCACCCCCATTTTAAAGAGTGTAATATTCTGTAGTTTGATATATATTTGCACTGGAAGCTTGGAAGCAGACTTAGAGACGTGGATACCTCAGGTGCTGGGATTTAAAAAATACATGGTTTTATTTTTTAAAATTCGTCTGTTATTGGTAGTTTAAAACAGGTCTTCAGTTATCAAAATATCAAAAATAATCAAAAGAATACCTGTATAACCTGCTTTTTAAATAAAGAAAATCCACTGAGATAGCTCACAACTGGCAATTCCCCAGCTGGGTAATCGGCCAGGTGAGGGGCATCAAGGCGACCAGGTGAGGATGGTCCAGACCAAAAGGAGAGGAGAGGAAGCCCCACCCAAGCGTTGGGGGAGGGTGCAGAGGGCACCTCCTCTAAGGGTCATTCGTTTGCTGACCTCCGATGGCCGTCTCCGAGCCCACCAGAGGGCTCCCTGATGGCTTGACACTGACCATTTGGCCTCGGAGAGCCTGAGAAGCCACCAAGGGAGGGTGTGGTTTAAAAAATATATTTCAATATATACATTCATATTTACACTCTATGCCAGTCTCTGTGCTTCTAGTCTTGTTTCCGTGCAATCATGTAGGTAATATACATAATATGTATTTCTTTCGAATTCATCATTCTGACAGTCTTTTTAAAAACAAAAACCAAACCCATTTCCATGGAGTCAATTCCAGCTCGTAGCTACCCTATAGTACAGGGTAGAACTGCCCTATAGTGTTTCCAAGGAGTGTCTGGTGGATTCTAACTGCCGACCTTTGGTTAGCAGGCGTAGCTCTTAACCACTACACCACCAGGGTTTCCAAAGACTCTTCCCTGGCTGGAAATCCCTGGCAGTGGCGGTGAAAATGCGGAATCCTAGCCACTAGACCACCAGGGAACCGACAGGCTTTTTAGCGTGTAGAAATTCAAATTTGTAATTTTGGAGATTCCCCCTCTTTTTTTCAAAATGGGGGGCATTGAGATGGAGGATTTTCCCATGCGCACCATCCTAAGGGATTTAATTAACCCATAGTTGAGACATGGTAAACATCTCAAGAAATTATTGCCTTTGAGAAACTTGAGGGTGAGTAGGCATATCACCTGATTCCTCTTAAACTCCTTTTAAAAACCTGACTTGAAGACTCACCTGCCTTTTTGAATAAGTGCCAGCTTGAATAGGCAGGGTTCAGGGAATTGCCAACCAAAGGTATGGCTTCTCCAGAGGCCTCCAAGGGGTGTAAAAGAAGAGCGGAGCCAGACCCCGTGCTTGGGACACACCCTTGGTATGAAATATTTGAGTGTGTGTGTGGTGGGGGAGCACTGGGTGTGGGAGAGTGGGGTGGGTGGGTAATAGGGAAATGCCTGGGGTTTTTTTTGTTTGTTTTTAAGAAACAGTGTTTTACAATTTTTATTTATTTTTATTTTTTATTACAGTGAACAGTTCAGTGGAGACATGTTCCTTATCTGCAGGGGCTAGTGGAAGTGCTGATAGCTGAGAATGTAGCCTGCTCCCCAAGTGCGAGTTGGCATTTTGGAGAGAAAACTTGATGTTTGGAGCACTGACTGGCCCTGCCTTTTCTAAATAATTAAGGGTGGTGGGGTGGTGGTAAGAGAAAGAGGATGGTCTATGAACACTGACCCTGGAAAATTAACCCGAGTGTGTGGGTTGTGGATAGCAGGAAAAGAACATCGCCCGCAATTGACAGCAGTGCCTTTATTTATTTATTTATGCTTCTTTTTAGTTCTGAGTTGTTTTTAAGCCAGAAATTAATGGGGCCACCATGAGTTTTCAGAGAATGAGTTTTACAAAAATCTAAGTGTTTTAAATATTGCCAGGATTTACTTATATATGCTGTATATGAGCAAAGTCCTTACAGTTATAGGGAGGAGAAAGAAAGTATATTCAGGAATTAAATTTTCACAGTTCTCTGAATTCTTATGTTTCTCTTGTTGTCCGTTTTTCTTTTTTTGTCCTTCATCCACCCCTTCCACCTTGACCCACTGTCTTCATCATCTAGTGCTGCCATAACAGAAATACCATGAGTGGATGGCTTTAACCGAGAGAAATGTAATACCTCACATTAAAGTAGGCTAATAGTCCACATTCAAGGCATCAGCTCTAGGGGAAAGCTTTCTCTCTCTTTCAGCTCTGGAAGAAAGTCCTTGTCCTTAGCCTTCCCATGGTCAAGGAGCTTCTCAGGTGCAGGGACCCTGGGTCCAGAGGGCATGCTCTGCTCCTGGTGCTGCTTTCTTGATAGTCTGAGGCCCCCAACTCTCCGCTTGCTTCCCTTTCCTTTTATCTCTTGAGAGATAAAAGGTGGTGCAGGCCACACCCCAGGGAAAGGTGACCTGAGTGAGGGTGGTGTTACAATCCCACCCTAATCCTCTTAAAGTAAAATTACAATCACAAAATGGAGGACAACTACACAATAGTGGGAATCATGGCCTAACCAAGTTGAGACACACGTTTTTTAGGGTCATAATTCAATCCATGACACCCACCAAACCAAACTTGTCACCATCAAGTTGATTCCAACCCGTAGTTGATTTGAACTCATAGAGACTGTATAGCATAGAGTAGAACTACCCCATAGAGTTTCCAAGGACTAGTTGGTGGATTCGAACTGCTGACCTTTTGGTTAGCAGCTGAGCTCTTAACCACTATGCCACCAGGGCTCCTCTTGATCCACAGTCCACCCTAATTCACCACTGTGTTAGAAAAAGGTTTTGATATTCTAAAATGAGAACTTTTTACTATACTTTGTGTTAGTGGTTGCTTTTGGTATGTCTTTAAGCACTGAACAGTTACCTCATACCCGTTAAAAACCCATTGCCACTGAGTCTATTCCAACTCATAGCGGCCCTATAGGGCAGAGCAGAACTGTGCCATAGACTTTCCAAGGAGTGCCTGGTGGATTTGAACTGATGACCTTTTGGTTAGCAGCTGTAGCTCTTAAACAGTACACCACCAGTGTGGGAGGGGTTTAATTGATAACATGATGTCTGGGCTCCAAGGGAGATGGAATGGATGTGCAGGAGAAGGGCATGCAGAGTCTTCCTGTATAGTCCCCAGAACTCTGTTCAAGATCATAACATACCTCAGTAATCACTTGAATCTAAACATACAACTTTAACAGTTGATGTAAATGACTTTACACATGAATTTTGGAACTCAACTCTTTCTCAATGGAAGTTTCTTCAACTAAGCTGTTTGTTTGTATTCCCTTAACAATTATGAAAGCTAACATTTATCGTGTTCATTCTGTGTATAAGGCCTTTTTCTAAGTGCCTTGTGTGTTTTATTTAACCTGCGTGACAACCTTTTGAATAAGACCCATTTTAGAAATGGGAAACTGAGGCAGTGAGAGGTAATGTTCCCAGAACACCCAGCTGATAAATTGAGTTAGGATTTAAACCCAGGCAGTTTGTTTCAGAATTTGCTTATGTAATCACCGTACGTGACAGCAGTGAGCCCTAGTGACTCTGTGGTTAAAGAACTTGGCTGCTAACTGAAAGGT
The DNA here is from genome assembly GCF_030014295.1 of Loxodonta africana. NCBI lineage: Eukaryota > Metazoa > Chordata > Mammalia > Proboscidea > Elephantidae > Loxodonta > Loxodonta africana. The sequence goes on along the minus strand of NW_026975001.1, from coordinate 150,869 downwards.
CAGTGGTTCGAACCCACCAGCCTCTCTGTAGGAGACAGATGTGGCAGCTTGCTTCAGTGAAGACTTACAGCCTTGGAAACCCTATGCGGCAGTTTTACTCTGTCCTTTGGGGTCACTATGAGTTAGAATCGACTTGATGACAGTGGGTTTTGGCACATAATACTAATGTGCAGTGTATTCTGTATGCCGTGTATATGTTCAGAAACTAATTTTCCGAACATTTCTGCCATATATAGATTACCAATCCAGTTGCCATTGAGTAGATTTTCACTCCTGACGACCCCGTGAGTTTTCAGAGTAGGACTGCCCTCCATGCGGTTTTCAATAGCTGTGACCATTTGGAGGTGGATTGCCAGGCCTCTCTTCCAAGGCAACTGAGTGGATTTAAACTGCCAACCTTTCAGTTAGTAACTGAGCACTTAACTCTTTGTGCCACCTAATACATATATATACTAGGAGGTTTTCCTCCTTATTTGTACTTTAATGATTTTTAGACTCTTATGAATACTTGTTCCTGGCAGTGAACTAGATGCTAAAGAACAGAATAGGCGCATGTAAGCCTCTCTCACCTTCTCCCTCCCCTCTTTCACAGAGATGAAATGAAAAGGAATTAATGAAGACAGATCATTGGATTAGGGCCCATACTCAGGGCTGTAACAGCATGAGGAGTTTCTCCTGTCACTTCAGTTCTTGTTCAGGAATTGGCACCTCCTTTTTGTGAATCACAAAGACCAGTGCTTTATATCAAGCCATTTAGATTTGGGGTATGGAGCAGTGTCATTCAATCAGACAGTGTTCCAGTACTATTCGTAAGATTTCACTGGCCAGTTGTTTTTAGAAATAGATCACTAGGTCCTTTTTCCTAGTCCGTCTAAATCCAGAGCTCCACTCAAAGCTGTCTACCATGGGTGAACCTGGTGGTATTTGTAATACCGGTGGCATAGCTTCCAACATCACAGCAACATGCAAGCCACCACACTACAACAAACTGACAGAAGAGTGGTGGGCGTTAAAAAATGAGAAGAACCAAAAAGAGTGCTTCTTCCATGTCTGCTGATTTAGAGGAACCATGAGAAATTGTCAAGTGAAGAGTGATTCAGAGAAAAACATTGGTAGAGTGTGACCTAATTTCCATAAAAAACAAACAAGTGAATGTCCTTACGTGTGTCCCGGCAAAAAGCAGTGTGTAAAAGGGTACATATGTATCTTTGGACACTGGACACTTTGGGGGAGCAGGTACAATATACTTATGTGGGGATGGCTCTTATTATAACTTCTATATACAAATCTCTATTGTTAAATGTGTTATAAGAATGTAAAACCTTTTAAAGTTTAGTAACATCATACGTGTATGTGTGTGTATTTGAAACTTTTTTTTTTTTTTTTACTATGTTATATATGTGTTTTTTAGTTATCTAGTGTGGCTATAGCAGAGATACCACAAGTGGATGGCTTTAACAAACAGAAACTTATTCTCTCACAGTTTAAGAAGCAACAAGTTTGAAGTCAGGGCACCAGCTCTAGGAGAAAGCTTTTTCTCTTTGTGGCTCTGGGGGAAGGTCCTTGTCATCTATCTTCCCCTGGCCTAGGAAATTCTCAGCGCGTGGACACTGGGTCAAAAGGAAGTGCTCCACTCCAGGCACTTCTTCCTTGGTGGTATGAGGTCCCTCTCATTTCTGCTCACTTTTCTCTTTGTATCTCAAAAGATACTGACTCAAGACTCACCCTAATCCTGCAGATTGTGTCCTCCCTCATTAACCTAACTGCCTCTAATCCCGCCTCATTAACATCACAGAGGTTAGAATTTACAACACGTAAGTAATCACATCAGATCACAAAATGCAGGACAACCACACAATACTGGGAATCATGGTCTGGCCAGGTTGACACACATTTTGGGGGACACTATTCAATCCATAACAATAGAGAAAACACTGTCTTCAATGCCAGATCCAGAGACTTTTATCCACCTATGAAGGGCAAACACAGAAATTGAACAAAATTGAGATCAGCGAATTATTGCTTGCTCTTGTAACTAATGACTTCTTCTGATCTCCATGCCTGGAAATGGCCAAAAAGAATTCTGTGAGGATTAATTTAGTTATTGCTAAAACATCTACTGCATTTACATGTCTACAGATAAGGAAGAATGCTGGACACCGTGTGTGATTCATTAAGTAACACAGGGACCCTTAGACTATTGTTCTCCTTCTCTGATATGCCACTATCACCTTCTCCCCTTGTTGCTCTCCTGAAAAACCCATGCTTGTATATTCTAGGCTTTTTTCCAGAACTGAATTTGCAGGAAGTTAAAGATATATCTTTGAAAGATAAAGAACACTTTGGCCACATTGTCTTTAGACAGTCGAACTTCCCAGCCAACCTCTGTGCAGGATGGGAATTCACAATCCCTCCTACTCAGTACCTCTGAGCAGGACGGGATTTCTGTTTCATTATCAGGAGAAGGCGGAATTCACCCCTCTTTAGAAAACTTACTTTCCTTTGCCTCAAACTGTCCCTCTCAGGATCTGTCACGGTCACTCTGAGAAATTCACATAGGTAGCCTGTATGGAAGTGCCCATCCTAGAGGCCCTGCCCTCCCTTCCTTACTCCATAGGGCTTCCTCTGACACTTGGGGTCGCATCTCCCAGGGAGTACACACCTCTGGCACTTTCAGGGATTCCCAGGCCCTGGGATACTGTGGATGGGACTTGGAACTCAATCTGTTTCTTCCCATCCTCACCTTTGGTTATCTGTATTCTGTCTTCACCAGATTTAGGAGGCCTTGTCTTCTCTTTGCTCGTTTCGTCACAGTCAGGCTTTTCTATTCCAATTCTCTGATCTCAGGACAGATCAGGTTAGACCACAGAAAAGAGAAAGACCAAGCAAACATCACTGATCTGTGCAGAAGCTGCTGGGAAGGGATTCGATTCTCATTGGTTTAAGGTTTTATGCCGACTGCTCACTGGCAGGCAGGTTCCCCCCAGAGTCTGGCTTCTGTCTGGTACCTTGTACTACAAAGAACTCAGTGACCAGCCCACCTTCACAATCACACCTCCCTTAGAGCTATCTTTGCAGAGGCTCTTTCTCAGACTTCCATGTCCCACTGAAATCCCATTTCTCTTTCCTTACAGACATTGTGCTCATTCTCAGGGCCCTGAGATCTCATCTGCAGGTGAGTCTTGTCCTCTTCTCTCCTTGGCGGGGGGAGCTTTGGAGTGGACCTCATGTCTTTGGACAGCTATCCTGGGCTTCTTCCACCCTGGTGCTCTAGGGCTGGATCTCTCCATGTACTAGAGGGGGCGTGGAAGGGGCACAAGGCTAAAAGAGTGGATCTTCCAGGTGAAGTGGGTTTAAGAAGCCTGAATGAAGTTCTTCCCTGAAGGGTGCATATTTTGCAGTCCAGACATCCTGCTTCTCTCAGTCTGAGAGTCCTAGCACGTCTTCAGGTGCTTTCTCCTTTGACCTTGAGGCCATGCCTGCACCCTCTGCAGCCAGGTCTCCGACATGTGTAGCAGCACCAGTAGGTGTGGTAGCCTGTTCAGCCCCTGTCTCCTCCTCCAGATGCTCCTGGAGGTGCCTGGCTCTTCTTGCCAGGACTCCAGGATGCTGACCAGGGACTCAGTGTTGGTTAGAGTGAGGGCAGACCTGATGGCACTCACTTTCTTCAAAAACTCAGCCTCAAGATCAGGGGCCTTTTGCCGACAGGGGTGTGAGATGTTTTGGTCTGGTCTGCCAGACCATGGCTAACCCCTTGACCTTACACACTTGGGTAGATACCCATACTTGACCTATTGATCTCTGGAGTAATTTGATGAGTGAGAATTCTGCCTAGTGGAAGCTGATGAAAAAGGTCTTGCTGATACTTGGGGAATCTTCCTGGGCTTGGAACTTGGGCTTTTTGTTCTCATGTTCTACCCTGAGTGACACTTTCCTCTTGGGTTGAGACTTGCAATAGTGGAGAGTTAATTTACATGAGCCGTCTGGGCTCTGGTGTCTCAACTGTGACCTAAGTCTCTGGTCTCAGGGATCCCTGGAGGCCTCTCCATCACCACCATCCTCCACCTCCACAGCCCCCATGGTTTCTTTCTTCTTCCCCAGGCACCGACCATACTTTAGGGAATTTACTCTGGGCAATAAAGTCTCCTCCAGAAAATTTCAGTGATGGTACTACCTTATAGCAAAAGTCTACCATTTTTCAAAAAATTATAATACATTGATTAAAAAAAAAAATTCCCAGTTTTCTTTTAGTAGATTCCAATTCATAGCAACCCTATAGGACAGAGTAGAACTCCCCACAGGGTTTCCAAGGAGCAGCTGGTGGATTCCAACTGCCAAACCTTTTAGTTAGCAGCCAAAGGTTTATCCAGTGATAGTTTATAATATAAACAGAGGATCGCCACATTAAAAAAATTTTTTTTTTTTTTTTTGCGTTTGTTGGACGGAAGTGAATTTGCTCCTGTGGAATATGGAAATTACCTCATCCTCTGCACCTTCATGATAGTACATGGTTTCTCTAAAAGGTGTTTTCTATGAAAGTTATTTTTTTTAGTAAATTTAGAGTGTAAACATTGAAACAGGAGAATCGGTCTCCTCTTTGTAACTTGTTTTCATCCTCCTTTTAAGGGAAGGATTTTCATAGAAGGAATTATACTTAAAGAGACAGCGTAATTTGTACTTTTCTGTGTAATTCAAAACTTGTCCTTGTACCCTTAACTAGCCTACACCAGGAGATTAAAATTGCCTTTCTCTGAACAGAAGCCCATTACCATGTCCTTCAGGGTGAGGCAGAAACAGATGTCCATATTTGAGAGTCTGATAGCACAAACCTTAGTAGCCAAATCACAACCATGCCTCCTGTCTGGGTGGGCGGGGCTTGTATATGTCAGCATAAGGGTCAGTATTTTTCTGAGTTTGAGGGAAGGATTGGCGAGTTAAGGAAGAAAGAGAAGGAGTTTGGGAGGGGAGTGTAAGCTCCAGTGACAGACAGAAGATGGGGTGGGAGATCTCTCAAAGGGTATTAGAGGCCAGTCAGAAAACCAGGAAGCAGCAGGAAGCTGGGCTAGTGGAGGGCAGCACTGGGTGGAGGAGGACAGCAGAGGTAATAGTAGTGGGGAGGGCAACAAAACTGGCCTGGAAAGAGTGATACATGACTGATCCTAGATGAAGCTCAGGTTAAGAAAAGTAGGAAAATAAAAAATTCTATCCTGTAGCCATGTTTGTGGTTAGGGGTTGTTAGGCTCTTGAGGGAGGTGGGCAGGAGACATAGGAGGGGAAGGGGAGTTCCTGGATCTAGGGAGGAGTCTATAGCCCTTCTTCTGCCCTCAGCGATGTGGGTTCTGGGCTCTTCAACCTACCACTCCCAGAACCTCCTTAGAAATTTCCTTAGTTCTTCACATGTATATTAATTCTATCTCATTAGAAAATATAATAATTAAGTACGCTTCTTGCTACCCACCGTTTCCACCATCCTATACTCTCTGCCCCAGTTGCCCACTGGCTTCCTTCCCTTCCACCATGTTCATATCCAGAACAATAGAGTGCCTTGTCTGCAGCTATTCTGGAAAGCTCTCAAACTTACAATTGAATTCTTTCATTTCATCCCTCATTTTTTCCTACATTTCTTATTGACAAAATAAACTTTGGTTGATTATCTACTAAATGACAGAAAGTGCTTTCTCAGGAGAATCTTCCTTATGACCTTATCCATTCGTTCCAAATCCTTCATCTTGTCCTACCATGGCTCTCTTTTCTGGTGGAAGTCAGACCTTTTGTTCTGTAGCACTCATCAGTCTGGGACAACTTTTCCTCACCTTTATCTAGAGTCTTAGAGAAAGGCCTTTTCCTCCTATGTCACTCTTTCATCCTGCTTGGGTGAAGATGTCCAAACATAATGGTCTGAAGGACCTTTATCCCTTCTCCCAGCAGGAACCTTTGATAACCTGGGGACTCTGGCTTGCTCCTGAATTTCCTTGATTCAGTAGCTACAGTTTCTCTCCCACAAGACCTGAGGTTGGCACCCATTTCAAAAAGCAGCTGAGATCTGAGTTAGCACCAAGGCTTCCGTAATCCTGTGTGACATCATTGCTGACAGTGCTGAGTTCCATGGGCCCAGTTTGAAGCTAAACACGGCAACCAGAAAAACATGAAACTGTCAGGTATCATGGGCAGCTGCTTTCTCCCAGTCCTCTCATTTGACTCTGTTGGAATCATGTCTCTCCAGCTCTGGTTATAAAATGTCCACTCTGAGCCCCTCTTAGATCTCCTTAGCCTCTGAGTCTTCACACAGGCTCTGCTCTCTGACTAGGAGATGTTCTCTCCCTTCCCGTCTGCTGGCCTACTCTCCCTGGTGAAGTGTGAATGTGAAGAAAACTGACCCCATTGGAACAGACTAGGCTTATGACTTACCAAAAAGCCCTAAGACTCAGGAATTTTGTGGTCAGTCAGAATGGGAAGTTTGGGAGTTGACTTGGGGAAAGCCCGTGACAGACTCTGCTTTTGTTTAGGAGGCTATTTAGAAGAGAAACCAGCAAATGGGGAGACCATTTGAGGAGGAAATTAAGAAGGTTGGGGTGGTGATGAGGAAGGAGGAGACTTCTCCAAGGAAAATAAAAGTTTCCACATGGGGATGGTAGGGGCTTGTTTTGTGTGACCCCAAAGGACAGAAGAGGCAGGAATGGTAGGGAAACAATAGAACAAAAGATAATCTGTGCCTGTTCACAAATATAACAAATGCCCCAGTATTTTCACCCTGTTTCCTCAGACTTTTCTCATCAAGCCATCCTTCCCCTTTTACTGAAGCCTCTGGAAAATACCTGGGGCTTCCTGGATGCTTGGCCTTTTTTAACCCCTTAACTATTCAGTCATATTCCCAACTTGGTTCAGGCATCACTTCTTGGTTGTAGTCTTCCCTGAATCTTCTCCTGGTAGATGAGTCCACTTCTTGCTCTGTACTCCATTGTACCCAGGAAACCCTTTACCACAGCATAAAACACAATTGCATTTACTACACATTCTTCCCCTCTCTGTTCCCATGCCTTCTATGAGACTCCAGAGCACCTTTCATTAGCAGTAGGAGTCTTTTTCCACCTGTTAGTTGAAGGCCGACCTTACAGTTGCTTCAGTCGTTGAAATAGTAGCAAGGATGATACAAGGAGAGAATTGAAAAGATTTTACATTGAGTCTTGCCCTTTTGTTGCTCTTAAACCCTGAGAACCTGTGGGAATGACCCCAGGCCAGCCTGCTGAATGATGAGGGACCATTGGAAAGAGGATCCAGCGGTTTCACTGAGTTGATTTTAGACAAACTGGCTCCAAGCTGACCTGGAAGCAAATTGTAGACACATGAGTAAGCCCTGCTGCGAGCCACTGTGGCTGGCCCAGATCAGAAGAATCCCAAATTGACAACCTGCAAAATTGTGAGCTTAGTAAATAGTTGTTTTTTTAAGACACTACATTTTGGAGTCATTTCTTACACAGTAATATGTGACTGATACACCTGTTAACTTGGCCGTTTCTCTTACCAGGCAGTGAGGCAACTTCTCTAAGTCATTTCATCACCAAGAGCATCTGGCCTAGGGTCTGACATGTAGCTGTTTATACAGGAAATCTTTGTTGACTTAATGCATGAATGAGTAATACAAATTGTAAGTGCGAGTCTGCACAAAATCATGTACGAAAAAAAGCATGATTTTTTAAAAAATAAAATGAATTGAGGCTCAGAACTACCTGCTTACAAAATTGAGAGGAGTTTTTAACCTCACTTACTTTTAGGGTACTCCCTCATCCAGATATGCAGTAATTCCCAGGTTTAATGAAGGACCAGTGCTTGGAGAAGACCTTCAGCACACCCGTTGCCTCAGCCTATGTGGGTGATCTCTCTAGAAGCATTCGTTCTGCTGTTTCCCTTCTCAGCTGGAGCATGAGAACCTTGGTGGGGCTGTCAACAGCCTAACAGGGTTTGTCTACTTACGTGCCTGCATCAGCCTTTGAGGTGCTGTAAGCTACTCCAGGGCACTATCAAGAAGGAGGTCCTACCCCTTCCCAATGTCTAGGACCCTACTATCTGACTGTCACTCTTCCCCTGGGCTCCAGTCCACTCAGTGTGATCACCCCAGTGAGCTGAGGCTTTTACCACAGACTCTTCAGAGTCTTGAAGTTTCAGGGCTTCAACACCGTGACTCCAGCTATCTCCTTGAAATGAGGTAGGGAAGGAGGAAGAATGTAGGAAGATTTTATTTTCCATTTAATGTTACAATAAAATTTCTTGCCATGTATTTTCAAAGGGTCCTGTCTAACAATTCCCTCTGTTCTCTTACAAGATGTAGGTCAATGAAGAGTGAATGTTTGTTGTGTCATAATTTGCAGAAGGATGCAAAGTGCACATGGGGTCCATTCCCCCGATGCTCACACTAGAGCACCCCACCCACGTGGAAATCTCTGCAAGTGTTACTGAGTCCCTCCCACATCCACAGTGAACAGTTTTCAGGTTCTTATAAGAGGGAATTGTGTCCTAACACCAGCTGCTCCCTGGAAACCCTATGGGGCAGTTCTACTCTGTCCTGTAGGGTCTCTGAGTCAGAATTGACTCAGTGGCTACGGGTTTGGTTTTTTCTTTCAGGCGGGTGGTGGGAGTTTGATGTCAGCTCCATAATCATGTTATTAAAAATAATGACAGGGTAGCAGGTGAAAGCAACAAAACAAAAGTGAAATGAAATGGCTTTTTTACATTTATTGGCCCCACGGAGTTCCTTCGAGGTGTTTACTTTTCACTAGATTTGGAGAAATCTTTGTGAGAGAGACACAGCTTGAGATAGCTCCAAAATTACATGTTTCCCTCCTTAATGTTAGGTTACATTAAGAGCTGGTTGGCTGGTTTATGATCTGCCTGCTTCACAAAAATAGAAGGCCCATGCAGGCAGGAACTTGTCTGTTGTGTTTGTCAGAGCATCCTGGTACCTGGCACCTAAGAAGTGCTAAAAAATGATTTGAGTGAATGTGGGTGGGTTTTTATAAAAAACACTGTGTTGCTGTCTTTATTTAGTTAAATAGTGAAAACGGATAAGGAAAATGGAGGCAATTACTTGTATAATTTAGAGTTACATAAGATGAGAATAGAACTTGAATAACGAAGAGATAAAAAAATAAGCTGTGTGGATGGAATGTACCCCTTCCCTTTGCTTTGGAGGGAGACATTTTAAAATTGGATTGTTTTTTCCCTACTGATTTATAGGTTCTATATGTTAATTGAAAAGTTAGTCTTTTAGGAATCACGAATATTTCTATTGAGATACTATTCACCTGCCATAACACTGCCTTTGAAAATATGCACAATACCGTGGCTTTTAGTATATGGGCAGACTTGGCACAACAGTCACCACTGTCTAGCTTCAGAGTATTTTCAGTGCCCAGTAAATAAAGGCCCTTGTTAGTAAAGGCGTATTAACAGTCATCCTCATTACTCCTTTCCTCCAAGCCGTAGCAACCACTAATCTACTTCTGTCTGTGTTGGTTTGTTCTGGACATTTCATGTAAATGGAATCATGCACGATGCGGTCATTTGTGTTTGGCTTCTTTCATTTAGCGTAATGTTCTCAAGGTTCGTCCATGTTGTGGCATGTATCAGTACTTGGTGCCTTTTTGTGGCTGAGTAATATTCCAGTCTATGAATATACCACATCCTGTCTATCAGGTCATGACATTTGGGTTCTCTCCACATTTTGGCTGTTACGAATAACACTACTAGGAATACTCTGTGTAAGTTTGTATGTGAACATGCTTTTGATTCTCCGGGGTGCAGACCTAGGAGTGCAATTGCTGTGTTGTATGGTAATTCTCTGTTTAACTTTCTGCAGAATTGCCAAACCATTTTCTGAAACAATTGGATCATTTTACATTTCCACCAGCGGTATTCCAGCTTCTCCACATCGTCGCCGACACTTGTCCATCCTGTTGAGTTTAGCCATCTTAGTGGTTTTGAAATAATAGTGCACTTTAGTTTAGATTTGCATTTCCCTGATGACTAATGAGGTTACGCTTCTTTTCCTGTGCTTGTTGAGAGTTTCTGTATCTGCTTTCGAGAAATCTCTATTCAAATCCTGAGCCTGCAAACCTTTTTTCAGCTTTTTGCCTGTATTTTTACTCTCTTCATATACTTTTTGATATGCCAAAGATCTATAGATCTTAACAGTTTTAGCCTTCATATTTTGGGAATTCTAAAGTGTCTTTCTCTTTTATCAGTAAAAAGAAAATAAAAACTTCTAATATTTTTATGGTTGCATATTTTAATTTTAAATATTCAATCCATCTGGGATTTTGTTTTGTTTAAGGTATGAGAAAAAGGATGAAAACATTTTTACAGGTGGTCTGAGTGATTACCAGATTGCTACAAACGCTCCTTTTCCCATGACCCATATCTTAACTGCATTTTCCCGTAGTCCGTACAGAGACGCCTTTTTACAAAGGGAGGCCACCATTCCCAGCCATTTCATTTTAAGGTTTGTTTTGCTGCAATTAAATCCCTTGTGTGTCTTATCTACACACCTTTTCTTTTAAGCTAATACAAATTTTGTGTGAGTAGGACCTTGGCGAGTGTAAGATGGGCTTGAATTTCATAACTGGTTCCATGTGGTGCAGCCCAGCAGATGGACAGACAGAAGCAGGGGCTGCAGAGGCGAAAGAAGCTATGAGAACAGGAGCCTCTAGAGATTTGCTGTGGAATTTCACATAAAGCTCTAGACTTTTCTGTGTAAACTTATCATCATATATGGGCATCACCTTAGAACAGACAGAGAATAATGCTTTAAAAGTTAGACATTCCTAGGGAAGGTGTTCATTCCTTAGCAGATGCTGAGAAGTGTATGTGTTTTGGTGAAGATATGTACCCATTTCTACTGGGTATGTATCTAGAAGTAGAATTGCTGGGTCCTAGGATATATGTATGTTCACAGCTTTTGTAGATACGGACAAAACATTTTTAAACTGGCTGTACCAAATCACACTTCCACTAGCAGTAGATTAGAGCTCTAGTTACTCCACGTTATACCCAATAGTTGGTATTTTCCATCTTTTCCATTTTAGCCAATCTGGCTTGTAGGGGATAGTATCACATTGTGGCCTTTTATTAGAATTTCTCTGATAACCAGTGAAGGTTTGTCACTTTTCCTATGTTTCTTGGCCATATAGAAATCTTTTATACAGTGTTCAAGTATTTGCTCATTTTTCTATTGAACTGTCTGTTTTCTTTTTCCTTTTTCCTTTTTGGGTTGTTCTTTATGTATTTCAGAACCAAGTCAGTAGTAGAATATATGTATTGTAAATAACTTCTGCTACCACATGAATTCACCCTTGTGGCTTGTCGTGAACTTTCAGATTCAAAAACCCGTCTTTTGCAAAAACAAGCAAATGTGTAGACATAAAAGTTTATTAGGGGTTACCGGGGGCAGGAGGGAGGAAATAAAGGGGTGTTCCTGCATATGGAGACTGAGTTCTGGTTAACAGTGGTGGAAAAGTCACATTGATTAAGGGCAGGGTTGCACAGCCAATTAATGGTAATTACTGTCAGGTGTTCAGTCACCAAAGGTTGTGTGGTATGTTTAGAACAACAACGATGAGCAGCTGCTGAGGCAACATAATAGTACTCAACGGATGAGGCGTATTCTTTTATTACACTTTTCTCTATTTTCTAATTTGTTTTTATAACATGCTACTGTTCAAATTAATAAAATGTTTGCATGATGAAAGTGGATAACAGGGTCTATCCCACCCATTACATCCTTCTAAGGTTTAAATGAGGGACTACATGCCATCAGCAGAGGCTCAGCCTTAGTTGGCACTCGAGAAATGCTTCATTTCTCCCACTCTTCTGGCTCACTGTCTTCTCCCCTGGTTTATTTGCTCTTCTCTTTCGAGCTGGAAGCATGTGACCACCAGGCTTCCCGACACCATCATTCTGCTTTCCATACCAATGTTATTGTAGTCTTGGGTTCCTGGGCAGCCTCTCCGCAGGTTTAATTCTTTCATTTCTATTAATTTATTATTTAAATATATCCCTTTAATTTTGTCCTACTTATAGAAGTATGTTCTAGTCATTGAAAATTTGGAGACTACCCTAACACACATGGGAACATCATGAGTAAGAATAGACTCCACGGCAATGGGTTTTATATGTGTGTCACACACATTTATGTATATTCACATAAATATAATATCCTGCTCCTTTCACTCAATATTATATTTCCATGATAAAGTTTTGTTTATTTTACAGACAACATCAAATTGTTTTATTATATTCTGCTGTGTGCAAGGAGTATATAATTTTAGCACTTTGACTATAGTTGAAATATTAAATGTGCATGTTTCTAGTAATCTTCAACCTATACTTAAATCTTTTAACATAGATCTTTGCTATTGAACCTTTTTATTGAATTGTTATTCAGCATTCGTTAACACTAAGAGATAGTCTCAGGATCAACTCAGATCATATTTTCTCCCTCTTACACACAAAGGCCGTTAAAGTATTCAAAGATTGTCGTTGTCGTAGTTAGGTGCCGTCGGGTCGGTTCTGACTCATAGGGACCCTATGCACAACAGAACGAAACACTGCCTGATCCTGCGCCATCCTTACAATCATTGTTATGCTTGAGCTCATTGTTGCAGCCACTGTGTCAATCCCCCTCATCGAGGGTCACCCTCTTTTCCGCTGACTCTGTAGTCTGCCAAGCATGATGTCGTTCTCCAGGGACTGATCCCTCCTGACAACATATCGAAAGTATGTAAGATGCAGTCTCGCCATCTTTGCCTCTAAGGACCATTCTGGCCACTCTTTTTCTAAAACAGATTGGTTCGTTCTTTTGGCAGTGCATGGTATATTCAATATTCTTCGCCAACACCACAATTCAAAGGCGTCAACTCTTCGGTCTTCCTTATTCATTGTCCAGCTTTCACATGCATATGATGTGATTGAAAATAGCATGGCTTGGGTCAGGCGCACCTTAGTCTTCAGGGTGACATCTTTGCTCTTCAACACTTTGAAGAGGTCCTTTGCAGCAGATTTGCCCAATGCATTGTGTCTTTTGATTTCTTGACTGCTGCTTCCATGGCTGTTGATTGTGGATCCAAGTAAAATGAAATCCTTGACAACTTCAGTCTTTTCTCGATTTCTCATGACGTTGCACATTGGTCCAGTTGTGAGGATTTTTGTTTTCTTTATGTTGAGGTGTAATCCATACTGAAGGCTGTGGTCTTTGATCTTCATTAGTAAGTGTTTCACGTCCTCTTCACTTTCAGCAAGCAAGGTTGTGTCATCTGCATAACGCAGGTTGTTAATGAGTCTTCCTCCAATCCTGATGCCCTGTTCTTCTTCATATAGTACAGCTTTTCGTATTATTTGTTCAGCATACAGATTAAATAGGTATGGTGAAAGAATACGACCCTGACGCACACCTTTCCTGACTTTAAACCAATCAGTATCCCCTTGTTCTGTCTGAACAACTGCCTCTTAATCTATGTAAAGGTTCCTCATGAGCACAATTAAGTGTTCTGGAATTCCCATTCTTCCCAGTGTTATCCATAGTTTGTTATGATCCACACAGTCGAATGCCTTTGCATAGTCAATAAAACACAGGTAAACATCCTTCTGGTATTCTCTGCTTTCAGCCAGGATCCATCTGACATCAGCAAGGATATCCCTGGTTCCATGGCCTCTTCTGAAACCGGTTTGAATTTCTGGCAGTACCCTGTCGATACACTGCTGCAGCCGTTTTTGAAAGATCTACAGCAAAATTCTGCTTGCGTGTGATATTAATGATATTGTTCCATAATTTCCACATACGTTTGGATCACCTTTCTTGGGAACAGGCATAAATATGGATCTCTTCCAGTCAGTTGGCCAGGAAGCTGTCTTCCGTATTTCCTGGCATAGACGAGTGAGCATCTCTAGTTCTCTAGTGCTGCATCTGTTTGCTGAAACATCTCTATTGATATTCTATCAATTCCTGGAGTCTTGTTTTTCGCCAATGCCTTCAGAGCATCTTGGACTTCTTCCTTCAGTACCATTGGTTCCTGATCATAGGACACCTCTTGAAATGTTTGAATATTGACCAATTCTTTTTGGTATAATGATTCTGTGTATTCCTTCCATCTTGTTTTGATGCTTCCTACGTCGTTTAATATTTTCCCCATGGAATCCTTCACTTTCACAACTCTAGGCTTGATTTTTTTCTTCAGTTCTTTTAGATTGAGAAACACCAAGCGTGTTCGTCCCTTTTGGTTTTCCATCTCGAGCTCTTTGCACATGTCATTGTAATACTTTACTTTGTCTTCTTGAGAGGCCCTTTGAAATCTTCAGTTCTTTTACTTCATCAATTCTTTCTTTTGCTTAGCTGCTCGACGTTCGAGAGCAAGTTTCAGAGTCTCCTCTGACATCCATCTTGGTCTTTTCTTTCTTTCCTGCCTTTGCAGTGACCTCTTGCTTTCTTCATGGATGATGTCCTTGATGTCATTTGAAAACTTGTCTGGTCTTCGGTCACTAGTGTTCAATGTGTCAAATTTATTCTTGAGATGGTCTCTAAATTCAGGTGGGATATTTTTGCTCTCATGGACTTGCTCTCATTTTCTTCAATTTCAGCTTGCACTTGAATATGAGCAATTGATGGTCTGTTCCACAGTCGGCCGCTGGCCGTTTTGTGACTGATGATATTGAGCTTTTCCATTGTCTGTTTCCACAGATGTAGTCAGTTTGATTTCTGTGCATTCCATCTGGTGAGGTCCATGTGTATAGTCACCGTTTATGTTGGTGTAAGAAGGTATTTGCAATGAAGAAGTCGTTGGTCTTGCAAAATTCCATCATTTGATCTCTGGCATTGTTTCTATCACCAAGGCTGTATTTTCCAACTACTGATCCTTCTTTGGTTCCAACTTTCGCATTCCAATAGCCAGTAATTATCAATGCATCTTGATAGCATGTTCGATCAATTTCGGACTGCAGCAGCTGAAAAAAATCTTCTATATCTTCATCTTTGGCCCTGGTGGTTGGTGTGTAAATTTGAATAATAGTTGTATTAACTGGTCCTCCTTGTAGGAGTATGGATATTATCCTATCATTGACAGAGTTGTATTTCATGATAGAGCGTGAAATGTTCTTTTTGACGATGAATGCAACGTCATTCCTCCTCGAGTTGTCGTTCCCAGCATAGAAGACTATATGATTGTCTAATTCAAAATGGCCAATACTAGCCCATTTCAGCTCACTAATGCCTAGGATATTGATGTTTGTATGTTCCATTTCATTTTTGATGATTTCCAATTTTCCAAGATTCATATGTCTTACATTCCAGGCTCTGATTATTAATGCATGTTTGCAGCTGTTTCTTCTCATTTTGAGAAGTGTCATATCAGCAGATGAAGGTCCTGAAAGCTTTACTCCATCCATGTCATTAAGGTTGACGCTACTTTGAAGAGTCAGCTCTTCCCCAGTCATCTTTTGAGTGCCTTCCAACCTGCGGGGGGGGGGGTCATCTTCCAGCCATATATCAGACAGTGTTCCGTTGCTATTCATAAGGTTTTTACTGGCTAATGCTTTCCAGAAGTAGACTGCCGGGTCCTTCTTCCTAGGCTCTCTTAGTCTGGAAGCTCAGCTGAAACCTGTCCTCCATGGGTAACCCTGCTGCTATCTGAATACCGCTGGCATAACTTCCAGCATCACAGCAACACACAAGCCCCCACAGTAGGACAAAGTGACAGACACGTGGGAGTAGCAAACTATGATTTCATTCATCATTTTCATTTTTCATTCAATCAATATTTAGAGAGAGTCCACGTGCCAGGAATAGTCTACAACATGTGGACACAGTGGTGAAAGGTACACATTGTCCCTGCCATCGTGAAGGGGACACCCAGTGCGGGTGGGAGGGGGACTGGTAAAATGCAGCCCAGAGAAAGGACAGACCATGCTCCAGGAACCACACTGGACGTCAGAGAGCTTTGTTGGCTGCCATTCATCTGTCCGGCTTCTAGATGTCAGAGTGCCCTCAGGCTCAGTGCTTAGTTCCCTCTGTCTATTGACACTCTCTGTATAGGATGCCTCATGCCTCAGTGAGTCGGTGGCTGTCTGTCTGTAGTTGAGGATGCGATATTTACACCTCCATCTGTTTCAACTCCTCCTGGTTTGTGACTTCTATTCAAATGTCAGCCTAACTCTGTGTACCGAGTTCTTCATCTGTAAAATGTGCCTTATAATGATACATTCCTCACATGGGTATCATGAAGAGCAAGTGTCTTAAGAAAGGAGAAGCCCTCACAAGAGTCCTGTCACCAGTAAGTGATAGCTGTCAGTATTATTACCTGACATCTCCATGTAGATGTCTAAGAGCTATGCCATGTTATCAACACCATGAAACAATTCTTGGTCCCAACCCCATTCCACCCTTATCAATGAATTTCTCAAGGCTTCAGTGATGGGAGTGTGTGCGTTTTTCCACATAATGGACATGGCTAATAATGTTTGGCCTGGTCCTTCATAATAAGTTGCTCCAAAGTTTATATGGGTGGACTCAGACAAGTGATAGCCAACTAATGTAGAAAAAAAAATAGAACTCTCAGCTGCTCATATTTGTACTCTCAGCCCAGAATATCTTGTGAGGGTACTATATGGACTGAATTGTGTAACCCCAAAGGTATGTTGAAATCCTAACTACTGTACCTATAAATGTGACCTGATTTGGAAATAGGGGATTTTTAAAATTATTTTAATGAGGCCATACCAGTGTAGGGTGGATCCTAAACCTAATCCCTTCTGAGTTATAAAAAGAGCAGAATAGACACAGACACGAACAGGGAAAGAGGAAGACAGACAAAGGGGAAGATAATCTACAAGGCCAGGAACACAAAGCGTGGCTGGAAGCTGCTAGAAGCTGAAGTAGACGTGAACCATGCCCTGAATTCCTACTTCTAGCCTCCCGAACTGTGAGAAAATAAATATCTGTTCTTTAAAGCCACCCAATTGTGTTATTTTTTTCTTATGGCAGCCCTAGATGACTAACACATACCCATGGTTATCCATGAAGCCTGGTGTAAAATAGTGTTCTCCCCTCCTTGTCTAGCCCACCCGAATCCTGCTATTTCCCTATCAGTGTCCTCTGCTTTCACTAAGAGCTACAACAGAGTCGGCTTGATGCTGATGCATAGAAATGCAGTTTATTTTTTAGTTTATATTCATGATTCACTAGTATTAATTTCAATGGTTTGTAAATTTTTCTGTGGAGGCATTTCTGTAATCTATGAAAAATAGCAGTTGCAGCTTTTCCTTCTTTTTGTTGTCATTTTGTTCTAGCTTGGACCTCCAGTGTTAAATATTTAATAGAAGTTATGATAGAAAGCATCCTTATTTTTTTAAAGAATTTTTTTGTGCTTTATGTGAAAGTTTTCAAATCAAGTCAGTCTCTCACACAAAAACCCATATACGCCTTCCTATACACTCCCAATTACTCTCCCCCTAATGAGACAGCCTGTTCTCTCCATCCACTCTCTCTTTTTGTGTCCTTTTTGCCAGCTTCTAAACCCCTCCACCCTCTCATCTGCCCTCCAGGCAGGAGATGCCAACACAGTCTCAAGTGTCTACCTGATCCAAGAAACTCACTCCTCACCAGCATCCCTCTCCAACCCATTGCCCAGTCCAACCCATGTCTGAACAGTTGGCTTCGGGAATGGTTCCTGTCCTGGGGCAAAGGAAGGTCTGGGGGCCATGACCACCGGGATCCTTCCAGTCTCAGTAAGACCATTAAGCATGGTCTTATGAGGATTTGGGGTCTGCATCCCACTGTTCTCCTGCTCCCTCAGGGGTTCTCTGTTGTGTTCCCTGTCAGGGCAGTCATTGGTTGTAGTCGGGCACCGTCTAGTTCTTCTGGTCTCAGGATGATGTAGGCGCTGGTTCATGCGCCCTTTCTGTCTCTTGGGCTCATAATCACCTTGTGTCCTTGGTGTTCTTCATTCTCCTTTGATCCAGGTGGGTTGAGACCAATGGATGCATCTTAGATGGCTTCTTGCTAATGTTTAAGATGCCAGACTCCAGTCTTCAAAATGGGAAAGCATCCTTATTTTAATGCTAATTAATTTTAAAGAGAATGTCCCGCATTTCACCATGAACTATCATGCCAGTTGTGTTTTTCCAATTTAGGGAACTCCTTTTCTGGTCCATGATTGCTCAGAGTCCTTATCTCTCAGTGTGACTGGATTTTATCAACTGCTTTGTTCCCATCTCTTGAGGTGAGCATGTCTTTTCTTCTTCCATCTATGCATATGGTGAATTAAATTATTAAATCTTTAATGTTCACTCAAGCTTGCATGCTGACGATAAACCCCCTTGATGATGGCATATTACCTGGTTTATACTTTGCTGGATTTCCTTTGCCAGTATTTTATGTAGGTTTTTGCATCTCGGTTACTTAGTGTGCTTGCCCTGTAACTCTTCTTCTACGATCCTTGTCTAATTTGGTGTCAATATTAAACTAGCCTTAGGGATGAAGTAGAGGAGCATCTCATCTTTTTCTCTTCTTTTCTGACTTTGCACAAGATTAAAATGCTCTGTTTCTTGCCTGTTTGCTGCAATCTGAATGAAAGTGGTCTCGGCCTCCTATTTTCTTAGGGAGATCTTGAACTACTGACCCATTTTGTGTAGTGATTAAAGGTCTTTTCTGGTGCTACTTAGAAAAAGTTCCACTGCATGTTCTAGGCTGTTAGGATTTCCTCTTTAAATGTTATGTTGTTATCACTATTTTCAGTCTCATCCACGTCAATTAATCTATCCCAGATTTTCCCTCATTTTTCCAAAGTCAGACTCTATATCTTTTCCTGGTACCAATTCCCTTATCTAAGACTTCTTTGCAAACAAAAATACAACCCAGCCTCTTTGAGTCCATGATGTGAGAATACAGTCTCATATAACTTTTTTTTGTAATTGTTCTTCCTGTTAAGTGTTTCTCCCTTTTTTTTTTTTTTTTTTTTTGTTCATTTCCCACCTATCTAGCAGTTTTAAGGTTGTGCACTTCAGGTTGAGGTCATTAGCTGTATTGACTGTGGAGGGCCATGGGGTGCCAGTTGCAAATGGGCATCAAAAGAGCACTCCTCTAGAACTAGGAGGCAGGAGGAGGTGGTTGGGTGGTTGGTGGGGGAGGGGACTGGGCAGGGCTGTGTGGAGAGGGGCGCTCAAGGGAAGCTTGAGGTCCCAGGCTGCCCCACCACAATCTCACCTGCAGCATGAAGGAGCTGGCCGCAGGAGCCTTTTGCGAGAGTCCCAGCCCACCCAGCCCTGCCCTGAACTCAGACCCGCTAGGCTCACAGGTCCCACCAGAACTAGGGGAAACCTGAGGCTATGGAGGTCAAGACCCAGGGTACATCCCTGAGCCCAGTCACTGTGCTTATGCTGGGATAGGAGGGCAGAGGAGGCATATGGGGACTTGGGTCCAGAGGATGACCCAGCAAGGGTGGGAGAGTTGTGGTCACCCTCGGACTCTGGGTCCGCACGTGGAGGGCCTTCCAGAAGTAGAAGGCAAAGTCACAGAGGCCACACTGCTCACACACACAATCCCCCACCCCCCTCCGCCCTTTCTCCAGGCGGGACTCCCCTCCTGTGCTGCCCTCAGAAGGGCTCTCCAGGGACCGCACCCCTAGTTTGCGGAGCAGCAGAGCCTGCCCCAGTCTGGACTAGGGACTTTATTTCCTCCTCTCTCACCACTGGCTGAAGGCAGACTCCTGTCTCCACAGACTAAAGAGGAATTATCAAAATGACCTTGAAACTCTAGATTTGAGTTAAGGATCATAAATTAACACAGAGAAATACAACTTTAACAATAAAGGCCTGTCTGGAGCCCAAGTTGCAATTAAAAAAAAAAAAAAAACTTAAACAGAGGGAGTGATAGGGGCTTCCTTCTTTTGCCACCCTCTCTCGGTGGTCCCAAGCTTTCTCATCTCCCACCTCACAAGACTGTATCAACTGCTTTGAGACTTTTAGAATAAAGATCCCCAGGCATATCACTGCTGTCACCCTGTGAGGATTTCCCCAGTGCTGGGTTAGACTAAGACAGAATCCTCCAGAGGCTTCTGGGGCCTGTGTACTGGAGGGTCAACATGCTGAGCTTCAGAGCCCACTTCATTTTTCCTGCAATTGGGCATGACCCCAGGTACCTGACCCTGAGAGTGCTGACACTTCCTGAAGCCAGTGACCCTCCCCCTGGGCTTCTCTCTGCCTGGGTCTCAGAATCTCTGATGCCAACTTGTACTCTCGGAAGTGTTTCTGCTGAAGGACACCTAAACAGCACTGTGGATTTGTGTCCCACAGTCTGGAAAACTGCCTCCCCTGAGTGGGGTGAGGAGCTACTGAAATACTGAAATCATTGAAACTAGCAGAAGCCACAGCCCATGGTGCTGGGAGAAAACTGGGAAGGATGGAGAGGTGAAGAGGTATAAAGGCCCAGTTGTGCAGGCAACCATGGGCCAGGATGTCCTGAAGTCGCAAAGCTGACCAATGTTGAGTGCCCTAAAACCTGCCACTCCTGTGACCATCTCTTCTTTCAATGGACAAAGTCTTCCCCTGCTCTTATGTGCCTGGGCTGGAAGGGCCTTTGACTTATAACATGAAGCAGCCTCCAGAGCCTCTTGGGGCAAGTGATGGTCAAGGAGGCTCTGCAGTTGATTATGATGTATGGTATTTTTATGCAAATAACACATGTTCTATGTATGTATATATATATATATATATATATATATATATATTTTGAACATATTTGTCAACTGCTTTTCCCCTCCTGGGTATTTCTGTAAGTACAGTACACTGTTTTTTTCTTTTTACATTCTGCTGTTAAAAAAAACAAAATTAGAGTAGTATACTTACAAATATACTTGGGATGTGGGGTAAGGCTCACTGGGTTGGCAAAAAAACCCATAACCCACAGAATATTTTTGTGCAAATACGGTATTGGAGTATAGAATTCTTTAACATGCTGTGGTTTGCTGAACTTCTTGAATCTGTAAGTTTATGTCTTTCACCACATTTGGAAAGTGTTCAGCCAGTATTTCTTCAAATACTATTTTCTACACCACACATTTTCTCCACTTCTTCTGGACTTCCAATAAATAAGCTTTTTGTCTAGTTCTTGAGGCACTGTCCATTTTTTCCCATATTTTCCTCTCTGTTTGCAGAATGGATATTTTCTACTGATCTGTTTCAAGTATTTATTTTTTTTCTCTGTCATCACCATTCTGCTATTGTGAAAATATCAACTGAATTTTTGATTTCTACCATTGTACTTTTAACATGTAAAATTTTCATTTGCAAATAGCACCTATTATCTTTCCATTTATTTAAAAAGTGTCCCTGTTATTTCTTGGAGAGTGATTTGAATAGCGTTTTAAAATCTGTGTCTTATGATTTTGTGACTACAAGTCCTGCAAAAATTTTATGGAGAATTTTTTTTGTTTTTAGCAGTCAATTGACCCAGTTATGTTCAGGCTCCAAGTTCTGTCCCATCTTCTGTATTCTATGGTTCAAATGTTAGTTCAATTTTTGAAGGTTTTGAAGCTGTATTTAGGTCTAACCTATGTGAGCGCCACTCAGTATGGAATCTTGATGGCATTCTAACCCATAGTGTGGGTCTTAAAGGATTTGATAATGCTTCTTAGGGTCAGGGCAATGCATATGCATCTGGGGGGTGAACCAGGAGTTCATGGCAAGTCTGCAGAATCTCTTTCTTGCACAGTCTCCTCTCTTTATTTCTCTGCTGTTCTCTGAGTTCTGAAGGAGTGCTTTCCTGGTCCACTGGCAGGAATGCTTGGGCTTTAATCTCCTCATTCTGTTGTGCACATAAGTGTCTGGTACTACCTACGGGGCCAAAGCACTGGACAACCAGCCAAAAGGCTGGCAGTTTGAACCTGTCAAGAAGCACCTCAGAAGACAAGCCTGGCGATCTGCTTTTGAAAAGTCTCACCCTTTGAGGCAGAATTGACTAGGTGTCAGTTAACAGCAGACAGAGAGAAAATGTAATGGAGCTTTCTCTACAATATTTGGTTCTTCCATACTCTGGTCAGAGAGAAGGATTCTCCTCTGCCAGAGTTTCAGGTGTCTGCCCACCTGCCCAGCTGCCCGTCTCTCTCCTTTACGGACCCTCTATCCCATTTATATGAGAGAGGGCTTCTCTTCGCACTGTTTCTGTCCACAACGGGTGTGCAGCTCTGAGATTTGGGCTCATTTAATTTCAACCTCTGGAATGTTCATACTTTATGTTCTGGTTCCGTCCTGCCCCCATCCACCTTCAACACTTTCCTTTGCAGAGTCCTGAGATAGTGTCCCATGCATTTGTCCAGATACTTAGTTGTCAGATACCAGCATAGCCACCGGGGGCAGTGCTGGTTGTGGCTGGAGGGGCGGAGGGAGTGTACACTGAAGGAGCTGCAAGACCTGGCTGCCTTGTGTGAGCAAGACAGGGGTGTGCTGAGGAGTGGGTGGTGAAGGTGCTGAGTCAAGGGGAGTTTAATATAAAGTTGGGTCAAGGAGAGTTTGTTGACAAGGATTTATTGCCATAGCAAGGGTTCTGGAAATGGGTTTAATATGATATGCTGTGGGATTGCTTTTGGAAGCTTGGAAAAGGCAATGGCCCACATTCTAGGAAATCGAAATGCCAGACCTGCTGTGTCAGATGTTGGAAGAGGGATTAAAAGCCTCCAATATGTGGGCATGTCTGAGTTAGTCTTCTATAAGGCCATTTCTTGGAGGTCCTGAAGGATACCCATTTCATCAAAAGAGTAAGGAATGCGGACATGAGGCAGCACCACCAACATGGAGCTTACCAACATATATACTTTGTAGGGATTCCCTGGGCGCCACAAACAGTCAAGTGCTCGACTATTAACTGAAAGTTTGGCAGTTTGAACGTACTCAGAGGATCCTTCGGAGACAGTCCTGGCGATCTACTAAAGGATGAAAGCCTTGAAAACACTATTGAATAGTTCTACTCTGCCCACATGGGGTGGTCATGAGTCAGAAATGACTTGATGACAACTAACAGCAACAATCGTCTATAGGCTCAGGTTGTTAGTGGGAGCTGGGCTGCCTAGTAGCAATGCAAATCATGGGATCCCAGCTCCACAGAGGCCAGGTGGAAGTACTTAACCGTCAGAAACAAGATGTGTGTGATTCCAATAATGGTCAGCAGGTCAGAGTAGTAGTTATCTATTGGGGCATAATAGATTCTCCCCAAACTTAGCAGGTGTGAGATAAATGGAAAATTAATATTCAACTCATGCTGATAAATTTGGAACTAGACAAAAATTTTGGTATCACTGAACATAGTTTTAAGGTGAAGGAATAAACTAGGAAATTTAAATAACTAGTATAAGAGATTTTTAAAATGATGATGATATAATTGCATACCTGAATAAAAGACAAATACATCAAAATCAATGGTTTCTCTGCAGTATAGACATGAGGGTCTCAAATTGGCAAGGGTGAGAAGGGCAGACCGTTCTCTTTCCCCTACTACTTGACTGGATCAAACTGTGTTCAAAACTGTAAAATATTTATGAAAACATTGTTTTGACCAGAGCAGCAAAGGACCTGTATGAAGAAAACTAATGTACTAAAGTACATGAAATGAAACTTGAATATATGCAAAAAATATGCCATATTTTCAAATGAGAAGTCTTGTCAATCAAATGGAGGTCCCTAAAACTAATATATAAGTGGAATGTATTTCCAGTCGAATATTAAGATAGTTGTTTTTGAATTGTATACAGTAATCATATGCTACAAATAGTACAGTAGATAGCAGAGGATGTTGCTGGTGTTAGGAGACTTGGAGTCCATTTCTGACTCATAGTGATCCCATTTCACTGCCCCAGAGGGTTTTCTAGGCTGTGATCATTATGGGAGCAGAACAACAGGTCTTTCCCCTCAGTGCCCCCTGGTGGGTTCGACCTGCCAAACCTTCTTTGGATTAGCAGAGGAGCACTTAATCACTGCAACACTACGGCTGCTTTAAAAGGTATGGAGAAGAAAAACATGAAAAAGCAGGATACTAACAGGTGTCTACCTCTTCAGGTAACAGAACAAATTGATATTACATAGCATAGAAACTGACAAGTCGACCAATGAAAGAAAATCTGCTAAGAAGTCACAATAACCATTGATACAAAGGTGGTATTTCAAGAAAACTATATTTATTTAATAAATGGTGCTGACTCAAGTGATCGTTCTGGAGGACAAAGCTTGCAAAAATGTGATACAGAAATGATAGATTTGAAAAATCATGTGAAATGGAGATGACAAGGCTTAATAACAATTTCCATTTTACACAGAAGGATAAAAGTTAAGCACTTGAAAAATGAGCAGTGAATTCAAACAGATCGTTCACAGCAAATCCACATGCCCGATAAACATAGTCCAAGTTTTTCAGGGACACTAGTAGTTAAGAAAATATCAAACTATCAGTGAAACTGGCACAATTTAAAGATTAACACCAGCTATGGTGGGGAGATGGATGCCCTGAGACATGGCTGGAAAGGTGCTTTAGGACAGTCTTTAGGGGAAAGACATGGCCATGGCTCTGTACTTTTAAAACATACTTTGAACTGGAAATCTCACTCTATGGAGTCTATTCCACAGAAACAGATCCTGTAGTACACAAAGGATAGTTATTATTAGTATTGACCAAACATTGTACATTGATAGTTGAATGATAGATAACTTATGGTAAAGCTACATCATCAATAAATGAGTTGTAGTAGTTGAGTGGGAAAAATATCTGTGAAGTATTATTGAAGTATTACTGAAAAAATCAAGGTGCAGAGAAGTGTATATAAAATGAGCACATCTGGGTTAAACAATATTAATTGTTTGAATATTCTTGGATACTTGTTTATGTTTATGAGTGCGTATAAGTCCGTGTGCTTGTTTAAGCAAGGATAAGAGAGACTACTTACCACATTGTTAACCTGAATTATCTTGGATTCACTTGCAGGAAAGAACAGGGGAAGGAGAGCTAGAACACGCAGGAAGAGTGGACTTAAAAAGCATGGATGATAATGTTTCCATTTTAGTAGTGTTATGTATGGACGAAGAAATCTGTCTTAAAGGGAGAAAGCCAGAATATTCCTTAGAAGCAAGGATGGCTTTGGCCATGTTATCAAGAGGGAGGGACCAGTCCCTGGAAAAGGACATCATGCTTGGTAAAACAGAGGTCCAGTGAAAAAGAGGAAGACCCTCAATGAGATTGATACAGTGGCTGCAACAGTGTGCTCAAATATAGCAACAATTATTAGGATTGCACATGACTGGGTGGTGTTTTGTTCTGTGGTGCAAAGGGCCACTGTGAGTCAGAACTGAATTGATAGCTTCTGACAAGAACATGTAGAAGTCCAGATAAAGTGTACTGAATTGATATCATCTATTTAAATTATTCATGTAAGTTAAAAGATCAAAAAATATAGTGTCAGTGCCATATCTAATGACTTATAGAGAATCAAGGTAGAATAGCAAGTGAAATAAGGGGCGAGAGCAATGTAGGTAGAGTGTGACCAGGCTTCCATAAAAGTAAACACCCCAGCAGATGTACTTGTGTACCTGTGACTGTGTATATGTGTCCCTGCAGAGACGTGTAGGGAAGGATACACGTGTGTCTATTTACATTGGATACCTTGGGGGAGCAGGACCAAATTACATATGAGGGTGGGACCCTGACATAAATTTTTTTGTCATACAAATCTATAATCTTGCAAATGTAATAAAAACCAATTTCAGAGCTTTGGAAATTCATAAACATCATAGATATATGTATATTTTAACATGTTTTGTTAGATATTTAAAATAGGTGAAAATTTTCTAGAATGACAGACAAAAGATTTTACTCACGGGAAGGAGAGCACACCACAGAGAGTAATAATAAGATCCAGTGGATTTCTTGTTGTTCTTGGAGCCAGTGAGTTCTTCTGGTCTCTATAAATGGAAATGACCAAAAATAATTTTGGGAACTCAGTAGAGTTACCCCTCAAATACGTCCTGCAAGTACACGTCTACAGCTAAATGTAGAAGGCTGGACGCCATGTGCAATTCACTAGGTAACTAATGCACCTCTAGAAGATTCTCTTTCCTGGATATGCTGCTTCCACCTCCTCCCTGCCTAGCCCCACTGGATAACCCGCCTTTGTGCATTCTAGGCCCCTTTCAGGTCTGAGCCTAGATCATAGAGGACATCAACTGGGAAGGTAGCTTTTAAGAAGAAAGACGTTGATCAAAAGATTTCAGAAAGCAGCACCTCCCCAGCCAGCCTCTCCCCAACCTGGGAATGCCAACCCCTCCCACCCTGATACCTCTGAGAATCTCTGATTTTTTGTTTTGGATCCTTAGGAGACTGCAGAATTTACCTGGTCTGAACACCTTGGTTCTTTTCTGCCTGTGACCCTCTGCCTCGCAGGAGCCTTCTCTGT
Source organism: Loxodonta africana (assembly GCF_030014295.1). Lineage (NCBI taxonomy): Eukaryota > Metazoa > Chordata > Mammalia > Proboscidea > Elephantidae > Loxodonta > Loxodonta africana. The sequence continues at coordinate 124,401 of NW_026975001.1, read as the reverse complement.
CACTCTGAGGAATACACACAGGACAGACTGTGGATGGAGGTTCCCATCCTATACGTCCTGCCATCCTTTCCTCTGCCCCTGGAGGGTTCCCTGTGATACTTTTGGTCTCATCTCCCAGGGAGGTGGACACACCCCTGTCATGTCCAGGGCTTCCCCAGACTTGGGATTTGATGTTGTGACTGAGACTGGGGCTTTGTTGTCCACTGTTGAGTCTGGGCCTGAATCTGCCCCTTTCTACGATTACCTCTGATCACCTGTGTTCTCACTGTTCTCCCTGGGTTTGAAGCCTGTCCTCTCTTTTGCTTCTTTCACCTCAGAGGGGCTTTTCCATCCAGTTCTTTGACCTCGGGTCAGGTCAGATTTGACCACAGAAAAAAGAAAAAAAAAATTAGCAAGTTTGTTTGACATGTCAAGAACCGGAATGTACAAGCTTGATTTAAAGGAGAAGAAAAAGTTCCAAAGCTATACCCCTTACCCTAGGACATGCTCTATTAGGAAATATCCTGCAAGTGCTGGATCAACTCTTATCCAGAAAGGGTTAACACCCAGGGGGATTTTTCTACACCACCTCCCACTTACATTCCCCAATGAGGCAAAAAGGATGCATCCCAATCATAAACCCAGATCACCCTGGGAGACCAGAAGACATGGCTGGGGTCAGTTCATTTTCCTTCACCTGTCTCTCCTCTCCTCCTACCAAGCCCTGCCTCTTTCTCTGCCTCTATACTGCTGGGAAGAGACCCAGAGTTGTTGTTTTAGGGCTTTATGCCCACTGCTCACCTGCAGGCATGTTTCCCAACAGCCTGCCATCTCTCTGATTCCTTCTCCTCCAAAGAACTCAGTGACACCCCCTTCACCATCACTCCTCAGCAGGGCCCTTCCCATTCTCCCAAGTGCCACTGAAATCCCATTTCCCTTGCCCAACTTACGCTGCACTCATCCTTAGGGTCCCAAGATCTCACCATCCAGATGAGGCCTGTCCTGTCCTCTCCTGGGCCAGGGGAGCCTCTGAGGGGACCTGGTGTCTGCGGTCAGCTATCTGGGACTTCTTCCATCCAGATCCCCCTTAGGGCTGGAGTTCTCTGTGCACTTGGGTTGGGAGGGTTGGGGTCACATGGGAAGGAGGCTATGATCTTCCAGGGGCCTGGGTTAAACGAACCTGAATGGAGGTCACTCCTGAAGGGCCCACGTTTCCAGCCCAAAGGCCCTGCTCCTCTTAGTCCCGGTTTGCTAACAGGCCTTCATGCGCTTCCCCCTCTGGCCTTGGTGCTGCGCCTTCTGCAGCCTGGCCTGCCTCTGCAGCCTGTCCAGCTGGTGCCTCAGCCTCTTCAATTCTTCTCTCTGCTTCTCCAGCTGCTCCTCCAGGCACCTGCAGACCACTCTCTTCTCCCTCACCTCCCTCTTTTTGGCGGCCATCAGGCAATGCCTGGCCAGCTGGTGTCAGCGTCGGGGTCTGCGCTGGACCTAGCGTGGCAGCCGCCTCTCCAGCAGCTCTTCAAAGAAGACCCGGCAGCTGAAGCCCTGGCTCACACCATGCTCCGCGTGCGCAACCAGGGCCTCCCGGGACTCGAACACGCGGCAGCAGGCCACGCAGCGGAAGCCGCGCTCATGGGTCACCAGCCACTCCAGGGTGGCTGCGCTGGGTCTCTCCCCATTCTCCTCCCCTTGGTCGGTGGGCTCGGGAATACAGGTCTGGGTCCCCTCCTGCCAGGGCTCCAGGGTGCTGACCAGGGATTCAGTGTTGGCCAGACTGGGGGCAGAGCCGATGGTGCTCTCCTCAGAGAGCTCAGCCTCAAAGACCTGGGGCATCTTGCCCACGGGGGCAAAGGAGGTTTTGGTCTGCCAGGCGACCGCCACCCCCTTGACCGTGCGCACCTTGGTGAAATATGCGCACCTGACCCATCGCTTTCCTGGGGCAGCCCCATAGCTGGAGGAATGAGAAGTCTGCTCGGTGCAAGATGACAGAAAAGAGTTCTGGGGTTGTTTTGGAATCTTCCTGGGCCTGGAGCTTCGACTTTTTTCTTGGGATGTTGTTGACTCTTGCGCATTTCCCTCTTAGATAGAGACCTCTGAGAATAGAGAGTTAATTTACTTGAGCTTTCAGGGCCCTTATTGTCACCTGTGAGCCCAAAGGTTTGGTCATAGGGGTCCCTGGAGGCCTCTCCATCATCACATCCTCCACCTCTGCAGACCCCATGGTTTCTTTCTTCTTCCCCAGAGACCCACTGTCCTTTGGGGGCACTGCTGTGGAAGACAAAGTCTCCATTGTAAAGTGGCACTATTTATTGTATTTCATTTTTTAAAAAGTCATATTTCTTTAATTCCACATTTTTTGAATTCCAATGAATTTGTTCCTTTGGAACTTAGAAATAACCTCATTTCCCTGAAACTTCATAATAAATGTGTGACTTGAAGTTTTCTATGAGGGTTATTTTCTTAGTAAATTTGGAGGGTAAACACTCCAGAGGAATGGTCACCTCTTTTCATCCTCTTTTTACTCAAAAGCTTTTTATAGAGAAGTTATACGTAAAGAGAAGAATGTGTATATTTAGGTAAGACTCTGACATGTATAGCTCTTCCTTGTACCCTTCTTAACCCTGCTACAGTAGAAGATGAAAATTGCTTTTCTTGGAATAGAGGCCCATGTCCTTAGTAGATGAGGTGAGGCAGAAAGAGATGACCGTATCTGAGAACCTTGATGTGAGCACTTCAGATGGAGAACACACAACCTCCTCTCCTGTGTATGTCTTGGTGGGTTCTCTATGTCAACCGAAAGGTCTGTGTATGTTTCTGAATCTGTGGGAAGGACTTCAGAGTTCAGGATGCAGAAAGAGATGGAGCTAGGTCGGGTGCGTTGGACGGAGGGAAAGCTCGAGAGAGAGACAAGATTCAGAGATGGAAAGTGCCAGCAGTGTGTTAGAGGGATACAGAGATCAAGGAGGGGGCAGAAAGCAGGGCTCAGCCACTGAAGGGCAGAATGGGGCAGCAACAAAGAAGACAAAGTGGGGGGGCACTCTAGTCGGAGAAAGAATGGATAACTAAGAATGATAGCAGAAGCTGAGGTTAGCTATAGTTGGAATTTTAAAATTCTTTCCTGCTAGACTTTGAAAACATCATGCTAAATGAAATAAGTTAGTCACAAAAGGGCAAATACTATACGATCTGACTTATATGAAATAAGCAAATATATAGAAAGCAAAGATTATTGGTCGTTGCTAGTTGTGGGCAGGGGGAAGGGGAAGTTTTTCCATTGGGACATTGAGGTTATGTTAATTGTTGTAGAAAAGTTTGGAAAAGGATAGTGAGAACGGTTACATGACTTGAAGAATGTAATGAGTATCACTGACTCATACATTAGAAATTATTCAGTTATGTTTTATGTATATTTTCAACACAATTTAAAAAATAAAACTTTACAAGAGAAAAAAAAGATCTATACTATAGCTGTCTTTACCTAGAAGAATTGTTAATTCCTTGGGAAAAGATGGTCAGGAGACCTTGGAGGAGAAGGGAAATCCCTAGAGCTAGAGGGGCAGGGCCTTCCTGGACCTTATTCTGCCTGAGTCCAGGCTGAGGACTGTGGCAGCTTACATTGACTGGGAACTCTGAATGAACGTGTCGTACTGTGCTCCATCACACCACCCACTCCCAGAACCTCCTGATAAATTTGATATTTTTGTTTTAATTCACATGATACATTAATTCAGTCTCATGAAAAAATGAAGTACAAGTCTCTGTAACCACCCTTCTCCCTGGTTCTATACCCACTGCCCCAGTTGCCCACCTGCGTTCTTTCCACTAACAAAGCAGGAGAGTTCACAAATCTGACTTGTCTGCTACTGTTATGGAAAGCCCCTCAGATGAGAGTAGAATTCTATACTTCACTCACTTATTTATTCCTTCATTTATTTATTCACAGTACAAATTCTTATTGTCTACTAATTGACAGGAAGTTTTTTCAGGTGAAAGCCTCGGTGATCCCTTGTGGTCCTTGTTTCCAGGGTGAATCAAACCCCTTGCTGCCCAGCTCCCATCACACAGACTGAATTTTCCTCCCACCCTTACCTTGGGCCTTAGAGAAAGGCCTCTTCCTCACATGTTGCCACTCCATCCTGGCTGGGTGAAGATGAACCAGGAAGGATGGTCACCAGGAAGATGTTTCTCCTCCTCCCATGTAGAGATGATGTCCCAAACTCTCACAAGTTGGGGAACTTGATTAAGGAAGAACCATTTGTACTTTGGTATCCAAAGTCACTCTCCCACAAGAGACCTCATACCGACAACCTCTCCAAAGAGCAGTTGGGATCTGAGTGAGCATCAAGGTTTGCAGTAAACCTTGTGTGACATCATCGCTGACATTGCTCAGTTCCAAGGGCCAAGTTTGAATCCAAACACTGCACTAGGAAAAAATATGGCAACTGTTGTGGGAGAGGATAGGAGGCTGGGAGGAGGGAAATTATATATTAAAAATAAATTGAAATGTTCCCTTAAAGAAGTTATCATTGAAGGGTAAGGGAACTGTGAGTTGAGGGAATAGAAGAGTATAATGAGTCACTGTTTCTCCCAAACCTCTTCTCTGGCCCTGAATCAAATCTCTCCAGCCCTGGAAACACAATGTCCACTCTGAACACCTCTCAGGTCTCCTTTGCCACTTAGGCTTCACACAGGCTGTTCCCTCTGACTAGTAGACGTTCTCTCCCTTCCTGTTGACTGCTTGCTCCTCCATGGTACCCAGTCTGCGCTCCTGCTTTATGTATTCAGAGCACCTAGTAATCCTCCATCATAGCACTGAGTCATAGGAGGTGCTCATTTTCCAATTCGTGTCTTCCAAATGGATTGTAAATGACTTGGGGGCAAAGATGGGGTCTGCCTCGTTTTTGGCAGTCCCGGAAAGTGGGACAGTGCCTAACCCATAGGAGATACTCAATATATATCTGTTGATTAAATGAATGAAGACTTTCCCAAAGGACTCACCCTTCGTAGCCATCCAGTGAGGAATGGAGTTTTCGGTCTGTTTCCTGGAGGTACCATCACTCAGTAGTGCAGTCTAGGCTACTCTCTCTTGACCTTCTGACTCTAAACCCCAGGAAATGTTACTGTGAAGCTCCTTGGTGTGTCCACATGCTTCTGCCTTGGAGATAGTAAAAAGGGTAGGATTACAGCATCACAGAAAAGCACTGAGACTCAGGATGCCTATGGCCAACTGCCTGGGAGGCTTAGGAGAGCCCTCGGGGAAAGGTCCACTGTCCTCTGCTTGATCTACTTTTTTGTCCAGAGGGCAATTAGAAAAGGAACAAGCAAATTGTTGACACATTTTAAGGCAGGGTTTGGGAAGTTGTGTTTGGCAGGTAGAGGAGAGCCTGAGTATTTGAAGGAAAATGAAAGATGTTGTCAACATGGGAGCAGACGGTTCATTTTGTGTGACTGTAGATGGTAGAATGTGGACAAGTGCTTGGAAATATATATAAAAAAGAAAATCTCCTAACCATCCACTTGTATTTCAAAATTTAGGTCAAGCATCACTTCCTGGTGGAAGCCTTTCCGACCCTACACCTGGTAGAATTTCCCACCCTGCTCCATACTCTATTGTATTTAAGAAACGCTTCTGCCACGACTAGGGACAAACTTGATTGCATTTACATGTTGTGATGGATAGCAGAAATGGCCACATGTTCTAATATGTATGTATCCATACATATTATATGACTTACAGCTCCCTTTCTCAAGAGCAAGATTCTTCCTCCAGTCCTTGAATTTGGACTAATCTATGATTGCTTTGGCCTTTGGGACAGTGCAAAGACTAATAGAAGCAGAGACCTGATATAATTAGACACACCGTGGCTTGCTCTCTTACCAAAAACCATATCTATCACTCTCAAGTATATTCTAACTCATAGTGACCCTGAAAGACAGAGTAGAACTGCCCGATAGGATTTCCAAGGCTGTCATCTTTACAGAAGGAGAGTGTCATGTCTTTCTTCCGCAGAGCAGCTGGTGGGTAAAAAGTGATTACCTTTCCTTTAGCAACTGAGCCCTTAACCACTGCACCACCAGGGCTCCTCCTTGCCCTCTTGCTGCTCTTCAAACACTGAGAACCCATGGGAACAGCCCAGGCCACCCTAATAAATGACAAGAGACCATTAGAGAGAGAATCCCGCTGAGAAGATTTCAGGCCCTCTGCCCGCCAGCTGACATCGTGGCTGATTCCAGGTACATGAGGGAGCCCAGCCGAGAGTGGCTGAGTCTGCCCCAGACCAGAAGAACCCCAAACTGCCAACCCGCAAAACTGTGAGCAAAGTAACTGCTTGTTCTTTTAAGGCACTTCATTTTTGGGTCATTTGTTATACAGCAATTGATAACTGATAGATTCATTAACTGGGCTGTTTCTCTCACCAGACTGCAAGGAATCTTTTCTTAATCATTTCTCTATCAACAGTATCTGGCAGAGGGTTGTTCCTGTAGTCATTAGACAGTAGAAATTTCTTCATTTACATAATTTAAAAGTTTCTGTCATTAATTTTAATTTTGTTTTATAAATAAGATATGGCTGGGTTTGCAAGTCTAAGCTGAGTGTACATGTTTTTTCCTAAGGTATTAATCCCTTTTTCTTGCTACTACTCATACATTTAGACATAATTCCAATATTATACTTCATATTCTCTGTTCGTTTATTATTATTATTATTATTCTGCCTTTCCTGTTTCTTTTTTTGTTGGAATAATGAAATTTCTCTTACTTTCTTTTTCCTTCTAGCGATTTGAAAGTTGTATTTTCAATTCATATTCTTTCATAGTAAACATGAGATCTTTGAACATTTTAATATTTGGTATATTGTATCAAGTTCATGTCTCAGTTGTCCTCTCAAACAGTAATTTTTTGCTAGCTGCCATTGAGGTGACTCCGACTAATGGTGAACTTAGGTACCACAGAACTAAAGGTTGCCAGGTCCTGTGTCATCCTCACAAGTGCCAGCAATTTAGATTCCATCATTATGGCTAATGTGCCAGTCCATGTCACCAAGGGTCTCCTACAGCCTTGTTGGCCTTCTTCTTCACCAACCACGATATCCTCCTCTAGGACTGATTAATCCCTCCTGCTGACATATCCAAAGCAAGTGAATTGGACAGTATTCTCTTGTGATCTGTAAGGGTTTAATTGGCTAATTTTCAGAAGTAAATCTCCAGGTCCTTCTTCCTAGTGTGTGTTAGTCTTGAAGCTCCACTGAAACCTGTCCACCATGGATAACCCTGTTGGTATTTAAAATACTGGTGGCCTAGCTTCCAGCATCATAGCAACATCCAAACCACCACAGTACAGCAAACTAAGAGACAGGCAGTGAGCCGAACAGGGTATTGTTGTTGTTAGGTGTCATCAGGTCAGTTCTAATTTATAGTGACCCTATATACAGCAGAGCAAAACACTGGCCAGTCTTGTGCCATCCTCACACTTGTTATTATGCTAGAGCCCATTGTTGCAGCCACTGTGTCAATCCATCTCACTGAGGGTCTTCCTGTTTTTCACTTTCTCCTTTATCAAGCCTGGTCTCCCCTGATAACATGTCCAAAGTACGTGAGACAAACACTTGCCATCCATGCTTCTAAGGAATATTCTGGCTGTACTTCATCCAAGGCAGATTTGTTTGTTCTTCTGGCAGTCTGTGGTATACTCAATATTGTTCATCAACACCATAATTCAAAGGCAGCATTTCTTCTTCGGTTTCCCTCATTCATTGTCCAGCTTTCACATGCATATGAGGCGATTGAAAATGTCATGGCTTGTGTCAGGCACACCTTAGCCTTCAGAGTGACACCTGTGCTTGTCATCACCTTAAAGAGTTCTTTTGCAGCAGATTTGCAATACATCATTAAATTCCTTGATTGCTGCTTCCAGGAGCATTGACTGTGGAACCAAATAAAATGAGATCCTTGATAACTTCAATCTTTTCTCTGTTTGTCATGATGTTGCTTATTGGTCCAGTTGTGAAGACTTTTGTTTTCTTTATGTTGAGGTGCAACCCATACTGAAGGCTTTAGACTTTGATCTTCATCAGTAAATGCTTCAAGTCCTCTTCATTTTCAGCATGTTTGTGTTTTCTGCGTATCGTAGGTTGTTAATGAATATTCCTCTAAACCTTATGCCATGTTCTTCTTCATATAGTGCAGCTTTTTGGATTTTTTTTTTTTTTTTTTTTTTTTTGCTCAGCATACAGATTGGAAAAATGTGATGAAAAGATACAACCCGACACAAACTATTCCTGATTTTAAACTACACGGTATTCCCTTGCTCTGTCCGAAAAACTGTGTCTTGGCCTATATACAGGTTTTACATGAGCGAAATTAAAGGTTCTAGAAGTTCCGTTCTTTGAAGTGTTATCCATAATTTGTTATGATTCACGCAGTATAATGCCTTTTCATAGTCAATAAAACGTATGGAAACATCTTTCTGGTATTCTCTGCTTTCAGCCCAGATCCATCAGACATCAGCAATGATATTCCTCATTCCATATCCTCTTCTGAATCTGACTTGAATTTCTGGCAGTTCCCTGTCAAAGTACTGTTGCAACTTCTTTTTAATGATCCTCAGCAAAATTTTACTGGCTTTTGATGTTAATGATATTGTTCGATAGTTTCTGAATTTTGTTGAATTACTTTCATTGGAATGGGCACAAACATGGATCTCTTCCAGTTGGATGGCTAAATTTTTCAGCATAGTTGATTGAGCACCTCTAGGGCTGCATGTGTTTGTTGAAACATCTCAGTTGGTATCCTGTCAATTCTTGGAGCCTTGTTTTTTGCCAGTGCCTTCAGTGCAGCTTGGACTTCCTCCTTCAATACTAACATTTCTTGATCACATGCTACCTCCAGAAATGGTTGAACATCAACCCTTTTTTTTTTTTTTTGTATAGTGACTCTGTGTATTCTTTCCATCTTATTTTGATGCATCCTGTGTTGTTCAATATTTGGCCTGTACAATCCTTCACTTTTGCAACTCGAGGCTTGATTTTTTTCTTCATTTCTTTTAGCTTGAGAGATGGCGAGCATGTTCTTCCCTTTTGTTTTTCTAACTCCAGGTCTTTGCACATGTCATTATCATACTTTGTCTTCTCAAGCCATCCTTTGAAATCTCTCAGCTCTACTACTTCATCATTTCTTTCATTTGCTTTTGCTACTTTACGTTCAAGAGCAAGATTCAGAGTATCTCTGACATTCATATTGGTCTTTTCTTTCAGTATAAGGGCTGTATTTGAGGGTACCATCATTTATATAACTAGCAAGTGGTCTCTGTCAGGGTCATCATTGACGGTAGCTAGGCAGCATCCAGTTCTTCTGGTCTAAGGCTGATGGAGTCTCTGGTTTATGTGGCCCTTAAAGGAAGACCTCTTTATACAAGGAATTACACTTAAAGTGAGAGCAAAATTTGTATATTTATGTATAATTTAAAACTTCTCCTTTAAGATTGCCTTTCCCTGAACAGAAAGCTCTCACCATGTCATTATGAGAAATACTCTTTCAGTGTGAGGCCGAAAGAGATGTCCATATTTGAGAGTCCGATGGTACAAATCTCAGTAGCCAAGACACAACCACATCAACTGTGTGTGTGGGTGGGTTGTATATGTCAACATAAGGGTCTGTATTTTTCTGAGTATGAAGGTAGGATTGGCGAGTTAAGGAAGAAAGAGATGGAAGCAGCTTGGGAAGGGAGTGCAAACTCAGTGACAGAAAGAAGTTGCAGCAGGGGATCTCTCAAGAGGGTTTTAGAGGCCATTCAGAAAACTAGGAAGCAAAAGGAAATAGGGCCAGTGGAGGGCAGCACTGGAGTAGTGGTGGGGGGCATCAAAGATAATGGTAGTGGGGAGGGCAACAAAACTGCCCTGAAAGGAGTGGCACATTAGAGATCCTAGACAAAATTCAGGTTAAGAAAAGTAGGAATGTAGAAAAAATTCTATCCTATAGCTACCTTTGATGTGAGGGTTTTTTAGGTCCTTGAGGAGATGTGGGGAGAAGACATAGGAGGAGAAGGGGAGTTCCTGGATCTAGGAGAGGAATCTGCAAGCCATTCTTCTGCCCTTAATGATATGGGCTCTCGGCTCCTTCAACCTCCCAGTCCTAGAACCTCCTGAGACATTTTCTTAATTCTTCACATACTGCATTAATATCATGTCATTAGAAAATATAATAATTAAGTACGCTTTTCTCTAACCACCCTTTCTCCTATCCTACACTCTCTGCCCCAGTTGTCTACTGGCTTCCTTCCTTTCCACCAGGTACAGATCCTAAACAACAGAGTGCCTGGAAAGCTCTCGAACTCCCAATGAATTCTGTAGCTTGATCCCTCACTTATTCCTACATTTCTTGTTGATGTAAGACTTTGGTTAATTGTCTACCAAATGACAGGAAATGCTTTCTCAGGACACTCCTCCCTATGACCTTATCCATTCCCAATTCCTTCATCTTTTCCTATCATGGCTCTCTTTTCTGGTGGAAACCAGACCCTTTGTTCCATAACACACAACAGTCTGGGAAATTTTTCCTCTCACCCTTATCTAGAGTCTTAGAGAAAGGTCTCTTCCTTGTGTGTCACTGTTTCATCCTGTCTGGGTGAAGATGTCCAATCATAATGATGTTCTGAAGGATCTCTACCCCTTTTCCAAGTTCTTGATGATGCATGACATTTTGATGACTTGGTGACTCTGGTTTAGTCCGGAATTTCCGTGATACAGTCGTTCAAGGTGCTCTCCCACAGGACCTGAGATCGACACCCTCTCCTAAGAGTAGGTGAGATCTGCAAGAGCACCATGGCTTCCAAATCCCAGTGTGACATCATTGCTGACATTGCTCAGTTCCATGGGCCCGCTTTAAATAGGAACACAGCAAAAAGAAAAATATGAAGCTGTTCTAGCAGGAGCTTGAATAGTGCCAGTCCCAGACTGGGAAAAGGGGGCTTAGATATTAAAAATGAATTGCAGTTTTTCCCTGCACTCCATGGCATTACTATCTCTTGGTGCTGAGAGAGAGTACAGGGAATCGTTACAGTGTGACCGGGAGTTACTTTCTCCAAAACTTCTCATTTGACTCTCTTGGAATCATGTCTCTCCAGCCCTGGTCATACAATGTCCACTCTGAATGCCTCTCAGGTCTTCTTACCCTCTGAGGCTTCACATAGGCTCTTTCCTGCGCCTAGAAGATTTTCTCTCCCCTCCCATCTGATGGCCTACTCTCTGGTGAAGCAAGGTGGTTCAGAGAACTGACCCCATTGGAACAGATTGGGCTTATGAGCTCACCATAAAATGCTAAGACTCAGGAATTTGTGGTCAGCCCGAATGGGAAGTTTAGGAGTTGACTTGGGGAAAGTCCATGACCTCTGCATCTTCCAGGCTCTGCTTTCACTCTGGAGCCCATTTAGAAAAGGAGCTGGTAAATGGGGAGAGCATTTGCGGAAGCAATTAAGTACGTTGGGATGGTGATGACTTCTCAGAGGAAAATAAAAGTTTCAACAGGGAAATGCTAGGGGCTACTTTTGTGTGACTCCAAACTATAAACAGGGACAAGTGGTTGGAAAACAGTACAACTAAAGATGATCTGCATCTGTTCACAAATGTACCAAATGCTTCAGTGGCTTCAGCCTGTCTCCTCAGACTTCTCTCTGGAGAAGACATGGGGCTTCCTGGACCCGGGCCTTTTGTCACCCCTTAACTATCCAATCACATTCCCAACTTGGTTCAGGCATCAGTTCCTGGTTGTGCTCTTCCCTAAATATCCTCCTGGTAGATTTGTTCACTTCTTGCTCCCTACTCCATTGTACCTGCAAAACCCTTTACCACAGTATAAAACACAATTGCATTTACCTGTTGTGGTTGATGTAAGAAATGTCTACACATTCATCCTCTCTCTGTGCCCGTGCCTTCTATGAGACTCTGGAGCGCCTTTCATTAGCAGTAGGAGTCTTTCTCCACCCCTTAGTTGGGGCTGAGGTTATTATTGTTTTGGACATTGGGATGGTAGGAAACCTGATAAAATGAGAGAGTTGAAAGACTTTACATTGAGACTTCCCTTTTGTTGCTCTTAAACCCTGAGAACTCATGGGAACATCCTCAGGCCAGCCTGCTAGATGATGGAAGACCATTGGAGGGAGGATCTAGCGGTTTCACTGACTTGATGTTATGAACTGGCTCCCAGCTACCTGGAAGCAAATTGTAGACACATGAGGAAGCCGTGTTGTGAGCCACTGAGGCTGGCCCAGATCAGAAGAGCTCCAAACTGACAACTTGAAAAATTGTGAGCTGGTAAATTGTTCCTCTTTTAAGACACGAAAATTTGGGGTCATTTGTTACACAGCAATACATGACTGATACAACTGTTAACTTGGCTGTTTCTCTCACCAGGCATTGAGGGAAATTCTCTGAGTCATTTCATCATCAAGAGCAACTGCCATAGGGTCTCACATGTAGCTATTGTATAGTAAATCTTTGGTGGCTTCATGGATGAATGAATAATATGAACCGTAACTGTGAATCTGCACAAATTCATGTGTGCAAGAAAACTTGATATTTCTTTAAATAAACTGAATTCCAACTCAGAGCTCTCGGCTAACAAAATTGGGGTAAAATTTTAACCTTACTTCTTTGCAGGGGTATATTTGGTGTTGGTTTATTTTCTAGGTACCCCGGGGTCTAAAGAAGGACCAAGGTTTGGAGATCTTTAACACACCCATCGCCTCAGCCTATGTGGGTGATCTCTCTAGAAGCATTGTCTCTGCTGCTTCCATTCCCAGATGGAGCATGAGAACCTTGGCAGGGCTGGGAACACCATAACGTGGTTTGTCTACTTGTGTGCCTGCATTACCCTTTGAGGTGCTGCCACCTAGCCCAGGGCATTATCAAGAAGCAGGCCTCACCCCTTCCCAATGTGTAGGTCTCTGCTGTCTGACTCCCACTCTTCCCTTGGTTTCCAGTTCACTCAGTGTGATTACTGCAATGAGCTGAGACTCTTACAACAGACTCTTCAGAGTCTCAAAGTTTCAGGGCTTTAACTCTGTGAGTCCAGTTACCTCTTGAAAAGAGGTAGGGAAGGTTGAAAAATGTAGGAAGATTTTATTTTGAATTTAATGTTTCAATAAAATTTCTTGCCATGCATTTTCAAATGGTTCTGCCTAACAATTCCCTCTGTTCTCTTACAAGATGCAGGACAATGAAGAGGGAATGTTTGTTGTGTCATAATCTCCAGAAGGATGCAAAGTGCCATGGAGTCCATTCCCCCCGATGCTCACACTTGAGCACCACACCCACATGGAATCTCTGCAAGTGTTACTGAGTCCCTCACACATCCACAGTGAACAACTTTCAGATTCTCATAAGCAGGAATTATTTGTGTCCTAAGATGAGGAACTCCTTGGAGACCCTACTGTGTCCTACAGGGTCGCTGTGAGTCGGAATCGACTGCATGGCATCGGGTTTTGTTTTTGTTTTTTGGGGGGTTGGTTGATGTCAGCTGCAGGATAGTGTTTAAAAAAATGTTGACAGCATAGCAGGTAAAACCAACAAAATGAAACTGAAATGAAATGTCTTTTTTCACACTTACTGACCTCACAGTTCCTTCAAAGTGTTTACTTTCCACTGGGTTCAGAGGCAAGAGGGAACTCTTCATGAGAGAGACACAGCTTGGGACACCTCCAAAATTATACGCCTCCCTCCTGATGTTAGGTAACATTACATACTGTTTGGCTGGTTTATCATCTGAGTGCTCCACAAAAATAGAAGGCCCATGCAGGCAGGACCTTTCTGCTGTGTTGGTCAGAGTGTCCTAGTTCCTGGCACCTAAGAAGCTTCCAAAAATGATATGTCTGATTGAATGAGTGGGTGGGTTTTTATAAAAACCATGGAAGTGCTCTGTTTATGTAGTTACTATAGTGAAAACTGACATAAGGAAATGGAGACTAGTTATGTATGATTAGAAATGGAGACTAGTTATGTATAATGAGAACAAAACTTGTTAATGAAGAGATAAAAAAATAAGATGTATTAATAGAATGTACCCCCTTCACTTTGGCTGGAGAGAGATATGGTAAAATGGGTTCTTTTCGCCTACTGATTTATGGGTTCTATATATTTAACTGAAATGTTAGTCTTTCGGGAGTCACAAATATTTCTATTGAGATATAATTCACCGGCCATAACATTGCCTTTTATAATGTGCACAATTCTGTGGTTGCTTGTATATGGACAGAGTTGTGCAACAATCACCACTGTCTAGCTTCAGGATATTTTCAGTACCCTGTAAATAAACGCCCTACATATTAGTAGTCATCTCATTACTCCTTTCCTCCAAGACATAGCAACTGCTAATCTACTTCCTGTCTGTGTTGGTTTGTCTGTTCTGGATATTTCATGTAAATGGAATCATGTACCACGCAGTCATTTCTGTTTGGCTTCTTTCACTTAGCATAACGTTCTCAAGGTTTGTCCATATACTGCCGTGTATTAGTACCTGATGCCTTTTAATGGCTGAGTAATATTCCATTTTATGAGTATACCACAGTTTATCAGTTCATGACTTTTGGATTCTCTCCACATTTTCGCTATTTATAAATAATTCTACTATGAAAATTCTTTTGTAAGTTATTATGTGAACATGCTTCAGTTGTCCTGGATGCATACCTAGGAGTGGGATTGCTATGTTGCATGCTAACTCTATGTTTAACTTTCTGAGGAAGCACCTAACTGTTTTCCAAAGCGATTGGATCGTGTCACATGTCCACCAGCAATGTATGAGGGTTCCAGTTTCTCCACATCCTCACCACTTGTGTTGTCCATCCTATTGATTTGAGCCATCTCAGTGGTTTTGAAATAATAGTGTGTTTTGGTTTTGATTCGCATTTCCCTAATGACTAATGAGGTTGAGCTTCTTATCATGTGATTATTGACCATTTCTTTATCTTCCAAATCCTTAGCCTATGAATTTTTCTTCAGATTTTTGCCTGTATTTTTGCTTTCTTCATATAGTTTTTCATATGCCAAACATCTATATCTGTATCTTACCAGTTTGAGCCTTCACAGCTTTGGGATTTTTAGAAAATCTTTCTCTTTTACCAACAAAAAGCAAAACAAAACCTCTCATAGTTTCTTCTGAAATTTGTATGGTGACGTATTTTACTTTTAAATATGCGATCCTTTTGGAATTTCATTTCCTGTAAGCTATGAGAAAAAGGATGAAAATATTTTTAAGGTGATCTAAATGATTACCAAATTGCTGCAAGCACTCCGTTTTGCCTTTCTGCATAAGCCATATCTTAACTGCATTTTCCCATATTCCATGTAGAAAAGCATTTTTACAGAAGGAGGCCCGCCATTCCCAGCCATTTCATTTTAAGGTTTTGCTTTGCTACAATAGAAATCCCTTGTATACCTTATCTACACACCTGTTCTCATAGCCAATAAAAATTTTGTGTGAGTAGGACTCCTGTGAATTTATAAGATGAGGTTGAATTTTATAACTGGTTCCATGTGGTGCACCCAGCAGAAGGACAGACAGAAGCAGTAGCTCCAGAGGGAACAGAAGCTATAAGAACATGAGCCTCTACAGATTTGCTGCCGCATTTCACAGAAAGCTCTAGACTTTTCTTTATAAGCTTATCATTATATATGGCCATCACCTTAGAACAGACGAGAATAGTGCTTTTTAAGTGAGGCATTCAGGACAGAACTGGAGAAAAATATAGAACAAAATCCTAATTCAAAAAAAAAAAAACCCAGAATTCTAGGTTGACAGAGACTGGAGAAACCCTGAGAATATGACCCCCAGACATCCTTTTAGCTCAATAATGAAGTCACTCCTGAGGTTCACCCTTAACCAAAGATTAGACAGTCCCATAAAACAAAATGAGACTCCAGGGGCATACCTGCCCAGGAACAAGGACTAGAAGGCAGGAGAGGACAGGAAAGCTGGTAATAGGGGACCCAAGGTCAAGAAGAGAGAGTGTTGACATGTCTTAGAGTTGGTAACCAATGTCATAAAACAATATATGTCCTAACTGTTTAATGAGAAGCTACTTTGCTCTGTAAACCTTCATCTAAAGAACAATTAAAAACAAAAGTTAGGCATTCAGAAGGAGGGTGTTCATTCCTTAGCAGATGGTTAGACTTATGTGTTTTGGTGAACATATGTACCCATTTCTATTGGGTATGTATCTAGAAGTAGAATTGCTGGGTCATAGGATATACGGATGTTCACAGCTTTAGTAGATATGGCCAAAGCATTTTTAAAGTGGTCGTACCAAATTGCACTTTCACTAGCAGTAGATTAGAATTCCAGTTGCTCCATGTTCTACCAAATAGTTGGTATTTCCATTTTTTTTTTTTTTATTTTAGCCATTCTGGTGTGCAGGATTAGGATCACATTGTGAGCTTTTATTAGAATTCCTCTGATAACTGATGTAGTCCCTTTCCATATGGATGTTGGCCATACAGAAATCCTTTAGAGAGCGTTCAAGTATTTACTTGTCTTTCTATTGAATTTTTTTTTCTTTATGAATCATCCTTTGCATATTTTAGAACCAAGTTTGTAGTAGGATGTATGTATTGCAAATAACTTCTGCTTCCACATGAATTCACCCTTGTAGCTTGTCATGAACTTTCAAATTAAAAAGCATGCCTTTTACAAAAACAGGCAAATGTATAGAGATGAAAGTTCATAGGGGTTCCCAGGGACAGGAGGGAGGGAATAAAGGGGTGTTATTGTATTTTTTTTTTTTATTGCATATGGAAACTGAGTTTCTGTTTACAATTATGGAAAAATCACACAGATTAAGGGTAGGGTTGCACAGCCGATTAATGTAATTCCTGTCAATAATGTGTACACCTGTACAACTCGTTCACTTGGCAAAGGTTGTGTGTTATATTTACATCAACAACAAAAATGTGTAGCTGCTGAGGCAAAATGATAGTACTGAATTGATGAGATGTTTTCTTTTTTTATTCTTTTATTGTACTCTTTTCTATTTTCTCATTTGTTTTTGTAAGAAGTTACTGTTAAAATTAAAGATAATAAAATGTTTGCATGATGAAAGTGGATAGCAATGTCTATTCCACTAATTGTGTCCCTCTGAAGTTTAAATGAGGAACTACATGCCACTAGCAGATGCCCAACCTTACTTAGCACTCAGGAAATATTCATTTCTCCTACCCCTCTGGCTCACAGTCTTCTCCCCTTCTTTATTTGCTCTTTTCTGTTTCCAACTGGTTGCATGTGACCACCAGGCTTCCTGACTCCATCATTCTGCTTTCCATACCAATGTTATTGTAACCTTGGGATCTTGGGCAGTGGTGAAAGTTACACACTGTCCCTGCCATTAGGAAGGGGACAAGCCAGTGCAGGTGGGAGGGGCAGTGGTGAAATTCGGCCTAGAGAAAGGACAGACCACCTTCCAGGAACCACACTGGCCTTCAGAGAGCTTTGTTGGCTGTGGTTCACCTGGCCAGCTTGTAGGCGTCAGGGTGCCCTAGGGCTCGGTGTTTAGTCCTCTCTCTGTGTTGACACCCTCTCTCTGAGATGCCTCAGTGAGTCCACAGCCATCGGTCTGTAGCTGAGGATGTGAGATTTACACCTCCAGCCATTTCAACTCCTCCCGGGTCCAGACTTATACTCAAATATCAGCTTAAATCTCTGTATCGGCCTCTTCATGTATCAAATGTGCATTATAATGATACATTCCTCATAGGGCTATCATGCAGAACAAATATCTTAGGAAAGGAGAAGCCCTTACAAGAATCCTGGCACCACTGCATGTACTCAGTAAGTGTTAGCTGTTAGTATTATTACCTGACATCTCCATGTGGGTATCTAACAGCTATGCCATGTTATCAAGGCCACGAAACAATTCTGGTCCCAACTCCATTCCCCACACTTACCAATGAATTTCCCAAGGCTTCAGTGATGGGAGTCTGTGTGTTTTTCCACACAATGGACATGGGTACAAAAGGTTGGTCAGGGTCTTCATAAAAGTTGCTCCAAAGTTCATATGAGTGACCATTGAGACAAGTTACAAACAACTAATGCAGAAAAAAAAATAGAACCACTCTCAACTGCTCATGCTAGTATTCTCAGTCCAGAGTATCTGGTGAGGGCACTATTATGGACTGAATTGTGTAACCCCAAAAGGTATGTTGAAATCCTAACCACTGTACCAGTAAATGTGACCTGATTTGGATATAGGGGATTTTAAAATTATATTAATGAGGCCATACTAGTGTAGGTTGCGTCCTAAACCTAGTCCCTTCTGAGTTATACAAAGAGCAGAATAGACACAAACACACTCAGTGGCAGAGGAAGACAGACAACGGAGCAGATGCATCTACAAGACCAGGAACACAAAGGGTGGCTGGAAGCTTTTAGAAGCTGAAGTAGACGTGAGCCATGCCCTGAATTCAGACAGGTAGCCTCCTGAACTGTGAGAAAATAAATTTCTGTTCTTTAAAGCCACCCAATTGTGTTTTTTTTTTTTTTTTTCTTACGGCAGCACTAGGTAACTAACACACATACCTGAGCTTATAAATCCAGCCCAGTGTAAAATAGTGCTCTCCCCTCCGTGGTCTAGCCCACCTGGATCCCGCTGTTTCCCTGTCAGTGTCCTCTGCTTTCACTGAGAGCTATGACAGAGTTGCCTTGATGCTGCTGCATAGACGTTCACTTTATTTTTTACTTTGTATTTATGATTAACTAATATTAATTCTAATATTTTCTATGGTTTTTAAATTTTTCTGTGGAGACATTCCTATAATCTATGAATAATAAGAGTTATATGTTTTTCTTTTTGTACTCCAGTGTTAAATATTTAATAGAAATAATGAGAGAAAGCATCCTTATTTTATTTCTAATTAATTTTAAAGAGAATGTCACACATTTCACCAGGAATTATCATGCGAGTTGTAGTTTTCCATATTCGGGAACTCCTTTTCTGTTCCATGTTTGCTCAGAGTTCTTATGTCTCAGTGTGTTTGGATTTTATCACTGCTTTTTCACCGTCTCTTGAGGTGAACCTATGTCTTTTCTTCTTTAACCTACACATGTGGTGAATTAAATTATTAAATCTTTAACGTTCACTCAAGCTTGTATGCTGACACTAAACCCCCTTGATGCTCGCATATTACGTGCTTTATACTTTGCTGGATTTCTTTGCCAGCATTTTATGTAGATTTTTGCATCTCAGTTGCTTAGTGTGCTTGTCCTGTAACTCTTCTTATACCTTCCTTTTCTAATTTGGTATCAATATTAAAGTCGCCTTAGGGAACAAGTTGGGGAGCATCTCATAGCTTTCTCTTCTTTATTGACTGTGTACAAGGTTGAAATGATCTGTTTTTTGCATGTTTGCTGGAACCTGCCTAAAAGTGATCTACCAAACCCAAAACCAGTTGGCCATCGAGTTGATTCCATCTTTGTAGGGAGATCTCGAACTACTGACCCATTCTCTGTAGTGATTAAAGGCCTCTTCTGATGCTACTTTACTTAGAAAAATTTCCACTGCATGTTTTAGGCTGTTAGGATTTCATCTTTAAATATTATGTGGTTATCACTGTTTTCCACCTGATCCAGGTCAATTAATCCCAGATTTTCCATTTTCCTGAAGTGAGAGTGTGTATCTACTCCTGGTACCAATTCCCTTATCTAAGACTTATTTGCAAAGAAAGATACAACCCAGCCTCCTTGAGTCCATAATGTGAGGTTACAGTCTCATATTATGTGATTTTTTTGTAGTTGTTTTTTTGTTTTGTTATTTTTTTCTTTTACGTATTCTGTAATTGTTCTTTTTCTTAAATTTTTTTTATTTTCCTTTTTTCATTTCACACCTCTCTAGCAGTTTTAAGAAACCTGGTGGAGTAGTGGTTAAAAGCTACAGCTGCTAACTAAAAGGTTGGCAGTTCAAGTCCACCGGGCGCTCCTTGGAAACCCTATAGGGCAGTTCTACTCTGCCCTTTATGGTCCCTATGAGTTGGAATGGATTAGATGACAACAAGTTATTAGTTCTAGTGGTTTTAAGGTTGTGCATTTCAGGTTCAGGTCTATAATCTAGCTGAGAACCGACTTCGGGTTCAGTGTGGTGAGGTGCCCAGTTGCACCTGTGCATCAAGAGAAGGCGCCTCAAGAGCTAGGGGAGGGGGCAGCAGGGATGCTCAGAGAGGGGCACCCGGGGGAGGCGCGAGGTCCCGGGCAGCCCTACCACAAGCTGGCGGGGAGCAGGAAAGAGCTGGCTTCAGGAGCCTTTTGTGACAGTCCCAGCCCACCCAGCCCCACCTGGACCTCAGACTCAGCAGGCTGGCAGGTCCCAATAGAATTAGGGGAAGCCTAAGGCCATAGAGGGCGAGATCCAGGGTATATACCTAAGCCTTATCATAGTGCTTATGATGGGATAGGAGGGCAGAGGAGGCATATGGGGACTTGGGTCCAGACAGTGGACACAGAAGGGTGGGAACTTCTGGTTAGCGTCAGGATCCGAATGTGGAGGCCTTCGAGATGCACTTCCCGGAGGAGAAGGTGAAGCCACAGAAGCCACACTGCCTGGCACCCACCTCTGTCCCCCTCCCAGGGCCCCAGACTGGACTCACCGCCTGTGCTGCCCTAGGAGAGCTCCCCAAGTGTGGTACTCTTAGTTTGAGGAGCAAGAGAGCCAGCCCTGGTCTAGGCTAGGGAATTTATTTCCTCTGCTCTCATTATGGCTGTGAGCGGACTCTTGTCTGCACAGACTAAAGACGAATTATCAAAATGAGCTCAAGACTCCAGATTTGACTTAGATATCATAAATTAAAACAGAGAAATACAACTTTAGCAATAAGTGCCTGCCTGGAGCCCAAGTTGCATTAAAAAAAAAAAACCTGAACAAGACCCCAGAGAGAGTGAGTGATAAGAGGCTCCTTCTTTTGCCACCCTGTGGTCCCAAGCTTTCTCTTTTCCCACCTCCCAAGACTGTATCAACTGCTCTGAGATTTTTGAATAAAGATCCCAGGAATATCACTGCTCCCACCCCATGAGGATTTCCCCAGTGCTGAGTTAGACTAAGACAGAATCCTCCTGAGGCTTCCGGGGCCTGTGTAGTGGTTCAGAGCCAGTTCATTTTTCCTGCAATTGGGCATGACCCCAGGACATGACCCTGAGAGTGCTGACACTTGCAGAAGCCAATGACCGTTTCACTGAGTTTCTCTCTGTCTTGGTGTCAGGATCAGTCAGGACAGCTTGTCACCTCAGGACTGTTTCTGTTGAAGGACACCTAAGCAGCACTATGGGTTTGTCCCTCACACCCTGCAAACCTGCCTCCTCTGAGCGGGGCGAGGAGCTACTGAAACACTGAAATCATTGAAACTAGCAGAAGCCACAGCCCATGGTACTGGGAGAAAAATGGGAGGGAGAGAGAGGTGAAAAGGTATAAAGGCCCAGCTGTGAAGGTGACCAGTGGCCAGGATGTCCTGAAGCCGCAAAGCTGACCGAAGCTGAATGGCCTCAAACCTGCTGCTCCTGAGCCCATCTTTTCTTTCAATGGAAAAAGCCTTTCGCTGCTCTTATGCGACTGGGCTGGAAGGGCCTTTGACTTATAACATGAAGCAGCCTCCAGAGCCTCTTGGGGCAAGTGATGGTCAAGGAGGCTCTGCCCAATCCCATCCTGCCCTTCCCACTTGTCAGAGGACCAGGAATTTCAGTCTTCCAGCTCCTGGGCTGATCTAGTGACTTGTAACAGGATTTCACTGGACCTCGAAACTTTGAAAGATGGGAAATACTGCCTGGGTCCTGGTCTCATTACAGAACTTACATACAGGATAAGAAGAGGAGTTGGGAATTGACACCTGACATCTTAGCAAAGGTTTCTGTTTGTTTAGGAGGGAAGAGGTAAAAAAGAAGGCAGTGTCTACTACATCCTTTGCCATGTGTGTCAGGAAATCCTCACGAAGAGCCTCTCAGGTAAGGAGTGATGGGAAATGCCTTGGTTTACTCTTAAACTTTGCCCTTGAGGCATTTTCTTTATGGGGGCATGTAAAATGTTGTCCATTCAAGGAAACACTCTAATTCTTATGTAGACTTTGTTTGTTGACAAGGATTTATTGCCATAGCAAGGGTTCTGGAAATGGGTTTAATATGCTGTGGGATTGCTTTTGGAAGTTTGGAAAAGGCAACGGCCCACATTCTATGAAATCGAAATACCAGACCTACTGTGTCAGGTGTTGGAAGAGGGAATAAAAGCCTCCAATATGTGGGCATGTCTGAGTTAGTCTTCTATAAGACCATTTCTTGGAGGTCCTGAAGGACACCCATTTCATTAAAAGAATAAGGAATGCGGAGATGAGGGGAGCACCAGCAACACAGAGCTTACCAATATGTATACTTTGTAGGGAGTCCCTGGGCACCACAAACAGTTAAGTGTTCTATACTAGCTGAAAGTTTGGTGGTTTGAACCTACTCAAAGGCACCTCAGAAGACAGTCCTGACGATCTGCTTTTAAAGGATCACGGCCTTGAAAACCCTATTGAACACTTCTACTATGCCCACATGGGATGGTCATGAGTCAGAAAGGACTTGATGACAGCTAACAAGAACAATTCTCTATAGGCTCAGGTTTTAGTGGAGGCTGGGCAGCCTAGTAGCAATGTAAATCATGGTATCCCAGCTGAACAGAGGCCAGGTGGAAGTACTTAACTGTCAGAAACAAGTTGTGTGTAGATTACCATAAAGATCAGTAGCTCAGAGTATTAGTTATCTATTGGTGCATAACAAATTATCCCCAAACTTATCAGGTGTGAGATAAATGGAAAAATATTAAACCCATTCCGATAAATTTGGAACTAGACAAAAATTTTGGTATCACTCAACAGTTTTTAGGTGAAGGAATGAACTAGAAAATTTAAATAACTAGTACAAGTATTAAAAGATATTTAAAATAATGATGATATAATTACATACCTGCATAAAAGACAAATGCATCAAAATCAATGGTTTCTCTCCAGTATAGAATAAGGGTCTAAAATTGGCAAGGGTGGGAAGGGCAGACCCTTCTCTTTCCCCTACTACTTGACTGTACCACACTGTGTCCAAAAGTGTAAAATATTTAGCAAAACATTGTTTTAACCAGAGCAGCAAAGGACCTGTATGAGGGAAGACAATGTATTAAAGTACATAAAATGAAACCTGAATATATGCAAAAATATGCCATATTTTCAAATGGAACGTCTTGTCAATTAAATGGAGGTCCCTAAAACTAATATATAAGTGGAATGCATTTCTAGCCGGAATATTAAGATAGTTGGTTTTGAACTGTATACAGTGATCATATGCTACAAATAGTACAGTAGATAACAAAGAATAGATAACAAGGAATATTCCTGTTGTTACGAGACTTGGAGGCGATTTTGGACTCAAAGCCATCGCATCTGACTGCCCCATAGGGTTTTCTAGGTCGTAATCATTATGGGAGCAGAACACCAGGTCTTTCTCCCTTGGAGCCACCTGGTGGGTCCAACCTGCCAAACTTTCTTTGGATTAGCAGTTGAGCACTTAATCGCTGCAAAACCAGGGCGGTTTTACCAAAGTAAAACATGAAAAAGCAGGATAGTAACAGGTGTCTACCTCTTCGGGTAACAGAACAAATTGATATTACATAGCATAGAAGCTGACAAGTAGACCAATGAAACAGAAAATCTGTTAAGAAGTCACAATAACTTACAAAGGTAGCATTTCAAGAAAATTATATTTATTTAATAAATGGTGCTGACTCAAGTGATTGTTCTGGGGGCCAAACTTGCAAAAATGTGATACACAAATGATAGATTTGGAAAATCATGTGAAATGGAGAGGATAAGGCTTAATAACAATTTCCATTTTACACAGAAGGATAAAAGTTAAGCACTTGAACAATGAGCAGTGAATTCAAACAGTTCATTCAGAGCAAATCCACATGCCCGGTAAACATAGTCCAAGTTAAGAAAATATCAAACTGCCAGTGAAACTGGCACAATTGGAAAATCAGCGCCACCTACAGCTGGCTGGGCTGTGGAGAGAAGGATACCCTGAGACGTGGCTGGAAAGGTGCATTATGGCAGCCTCTAGGGGAAAGACATGGCCATGGCTGTGTACTTTTAACATTCTTTGAATTGGAAATCTCACTCTGTGGAGTCTATTCCACAGAAACAAATCCTATAGTATAGAAAGGATAGTTATTATTAATATGACCAAACTTTGTCCATTGATGGTGGAATGATAGAGAACTTATGGTAAAGCTACATCATCAATAAAACAGGGAGTCCTTAGAATGAAAAAGAGTTGTAGTAGTTGAGTGGGAGAAATCTCTATGAAGTATTATGGAAGTATTACTGAAACAATCAAGGTGCAGAGAAGTGTATATAAAATGAGCACATCTGGGTTAAACAATATCAATTGTTTGAATACGCTTGAATACCTGTTGATGTTTATGTGTGTGTATAAATGAGAAGATGAGGATACATGTATGTCTGTGTGTGCTTGTTTAAGCAAGGATAGGAGAGACTACTTACTACATTGTTAACCTGAATTACCTTGGATTCACTTGTGGGAAGGAACAGGGGGAGGAGAATTAGAACATGCAGGAAGAGTGGACTTAAAAAGCATGGATGATAATGCTTCTGTATTAGTAGTGTTATGTATGGACAAATAAATCTGTCTTGAGCAGAGAAAGCCAGAATATTCCTTAGAAGTAAGGATGGCTTTGGACATCTTATCAAGAGGGACCAGTCCCTGGAAAAGGACATCATGCTTAGCAAAGCAGAGGTCCAGGGAAAAAGAGGAATACCCTCAATGAGATTGATACAGTGGCTGCAACAGTGTGCTCAAATATAGCAACGATTATTAGGATTGCAATGACCGGACCGAGTTTTGTTCTGTGGTGCCTAGGGTCACTGTGACTCAGAACTGACTTGATAGCTTTTAACAACAACATGTATAAGTCCAGATAAAGTGTACTGAGTTGATACCATCTATTTAAATTATTCATGTAAGTTAAAGACCCCAAAATATAGTGTTAGTGCCATATCTAATGACTTACAGAGAATCAAGGTAGAATGTCAAGTGAAAGAAGGGGTGAGAGCAATGTGGGTAGAATGAGACGAAGTCTCCATAAAAGCAAACACTCCAGCAGATGTACTTGTGTACCTATAACTGTGTATATGTTTCCCTGCAGAGAAATGTAGGGAAGGACACACATGTGTCTATTAACATTGGATACCTTGTGGGAGTGGGAGCAAATTACATACGAGGGTGGGACCCTGATGTAACTTTCTTGTCATACAAATCTGTAATCTTGAAAATGTAATAAAAAACAATTTAGAACTTTGGAAGTTGATAAACATCATAGATACATGTATATTTTAATGTGTTTCATTAGATATTTTAAATAGGTGAAAATTTTCTATAATGACAGACAAAAGATTTTAATCACTGGAAGGAGAGCACACAACAGACAGTAATAATCAGATTCAGTGCATTTCTTCTTGTTCTTGGAACCAGTGAGTTCTTCTGGTCTCTATAACTGGAAATGACCAAAAATAATTTTGGGAACTCAGTAGAATTAACCCCCAAACACGTTTGCAAGCACATGTCTACAGCTAAATGTAGAAGGCTGGACACCATGTGCGATTCACTAGGTAACTCATGGCGCTCCAGAAAATTCTCTTTCCTGGATGTGCTGGTACCACCTCCTCCCTGCCTTGACCCAGTGTATAACCCGCCTTTGTGCATTCGAGGCCCTTTGAGGTCTGAGCCTAGAGCATAAAAGAGGACATCAACTGGGAAGGTAGCTTTTAAGAAGAAAGACGTTGATCAAAAGATTTCAGAAAGCAGCACCTCCCCAGCCAGCCTCTCCCCAACCTGGGAATGCCAACCCCTCCCACCCTGATACCTCTGAGAATCTCTCATTTTTTGTTTTGGATCCTTAGGAGACTGCAGAATTTACCTGGCCTGAACACCTTGGCTCTTCTCTGCCTGTGACCCTCTCCCTCACAGGAGCTGTCTCTGTCACTCTGAGGCATACACACAGGACAGACTGTGGATGGAGGTGCCCATCCTAGAGGCCCTGCCCTCCTTTCCTCTGCCCTCTGCGGTCTCGTCTCCCAGAGAGATGGATGCATCCCTGTCATGTCCAGGGCTTCCCCACACCTGGGATTTGATGTTGTGACTGAGACTTGGTCTTTTTTGTCCACTGTTGAGTCTGGGCCTGAATTTGCCTCTTCCATCCATACCTCTGGTCACCTGTGTTCTCGCTGTTCTCCCCAGGTTCAGAAGTCTCTCCTCTCTTTTGCTTCTTTCATCTCAGACAGCCTTTTTCTTCCAGTTCTTTGACCTCGGGACAGGTCAGATTTGACCACAGGAAAAAAAAAATTAACAAGATTTATTGACGTGTCAAAAACCAGAATGTACAGCTTTATTTAAAGGAGAAGAAGAAGTTCCAAAGCTCTGCCCCTTACCCGAGGACACAGTCTACAAGAAATACCCTGCAAGCCCTGGATCAACTCTTACCCAGAAATGGTTAACACCCAGGGGGATTTTTCTACAGCACCTCCCAGTTACATTCCCCTAATGAGGCAACAACAGTGCATCCGAATCATAACCCCAAATTCACCATAGGAGAACAGAAGACATGGCTGGGGTGAATTCATTTTCCTTCACCGGGCCCTCCACTCCTCCTGCCAAGCCCTACCTCTTTCTCTGCCTGTATGCTGCTGGGAAGGGACCCAGAGTCCTTGGTTTAGGGCTTTATGTTCACTGTTCACCTGCGGGCAGGTTTCCTGACAGCCTGCAATTTCTCTGATTCCTTCTCCTCCAAAGAACTCAGTGATACCCCCTTTACCATCACACCTCACCAGGGTCCCCCTTAGCCTCCCAAGTCCCACTGAAATCCCATTTCCCTTTCCCTACTTATGCTGTGCTCATCCTTAGGGTCCCAAGACCTCACCATCAAGATGTGGCCCGTCCTGTCCTCTCCTGGGCCAGTGGAGCCTCTGAGGGGACCTGGTGTCTGCGGTCAGCTATGTGGGGCTTCTTCCATCCAGATCCCCCTTAGGGCTGGAGCTCTTTGTGCCCTTGGGGTGGAAGGGTGGTGGTCACAGGGGAAGGAGGGTAGGATCATCCAGGGAAGCTGGGTTAAACGAACCTGAATGGAGGTCTCTCCTGAAGGGCCCGGGTTTCCATCCCAAAGGCCCTGCTCCTCCTAGTCCCAGGGTGCTAGCAGGTCTTTAGGCGCTTCCCCCTCTGGCCTTGGTGCTGCGCCTTCTGCGGCCTGGCCTGCCTCTGCAGCCTGTCCAGCTGGTGCCTCAGCCTCTTCAGTTCTTCTCTCTACTTCTCTAGCTGCTCCTCCAGGCGCCTGCAGACCGCTCTCTTCTCCCTCACCTCCCTCTTCTTGGCAGCCATCAGGCAACGCCTGGCCAGCTGGTGTCAGCGTTGGGGCCTGCACTGGACTGAGCTTGGCAGCCGCCTCTCCAGCAGCTCTTCAACGAAGACGTGGCAGCTGAAGCCCTGGCTCACAGCATGCGCCGCGTGCGCAACCAGGGCCCCCCGGGACTCGAAAACGTGATAGCAGGCCACGCAGCGGAAGCCGTGCTCACGGGTCACCAGCCACTCTGGGGTGGCTGCGCGGGGGCTCTCCCCATGCTCCTCCCCTTGGTCAGTGGGCTCCTGGGTACAGGTCTCGGGCCCCTCCTGCCAGGGCTCCAGGTTGCTGACCAGGGACTCAGTGTTGGCCAGTCTGGTGGCAGAGCCGATGGCCTCAAAGACCTGGGGCATCTTTCCCACGGGGGCAAAGGAGGTTTTGGTCTGCCAGGCAACCGCCACCCCCTTGACTGTGCGCACCTGGGTGAAATATGCGCACCTGACCCATGGCTTTCCTGGGGCAGCCCCGTAGCTTGAGGAGTGAGAGGTCTGCTCGGTGGAAGATAAAGGAGAAGGGTTCTCGGATTGTTTTGGAATCTTCCTGGGCCTGGAGCTTCGACTTTTTGTTTGGGATGTTGTTGACTCTTGGGCATTTTCCTCTTGGATAGAGACCTCTGAGAATAGAGAGTAGATTTAGTTGAGCTTTCAGGGTCCTTATCCTCACCTGTGAGCCCAAAGCTTTCGTCATAGGGACCCCTGGAGGCCTCTCCATCACCACATCCTCCACCTCTGCAGACCCCATGCTTTCTTTCTTCTTCTCCAGAGACCCACCACCTTTTGGGGGCACTGCTGTGGAAGACAAAATCTCCATTGTAAAGTGGCACTGTTTATGGTAGTTCATTTTTTAAGAAGTTGTTTTTCTTTAATTCCACATTTATTGAATTCCAATGAATTTGTTCCTTTGGAACTTAGAAATGACCTCATTCCCCTGAAACTTCATAATAAATGTGTGACGTCATTGAAAGAAGTTTTCTATAAGGGTGATTTTCTTAGTAAATTTGGGGTATAAGCACTCAAACGAGAGCAATGCTCACCTCTTTTCAACCTCTTTTACTGAAAGTCTGTTTTACGGAGAAGTTATACTTAAGAGAAGAATGCGTATATTTACTTAAGACTCTTACATGTATACCTCTTTCTTGTACCCTTCTTAACCAAGCTACAGTAGGGGATTAAAATTGCTTTTCTCAGAATAGAAGCCCTTGTCCTTATTAGAGAAACTCCTTCAGCGTGAGGCAGAAAGAGATGTCCGTATCTGAGAACCTGATGCCAGAAACCTCAGATAGACAGCACACAACCACCTTGACTGGTTCTGTCTGGGTGGGTTGCCTATGTCAACCTAAAGGTCTGTGTATGTATGTGAATATGTGGGAAGGACTGTAGACTTCAGGATCCAGAAAGAGATAGAGCTAGGTCGTATGTGTTGGATGGAGGGAAAGATCCAGAGAGGGAACCTGCCAGTAGTGTGTTAGAGGGATACAGAGACCAAGGAGGGAGCAGAAAGCAGGGCTCAGCCACTGAAAGGCAGAATGGGGCAGCAACAGAAAAGACAAAGGGGGTACACTAGTTGGAGAAAGGATGGAGAACTGGGAATGATAGCAGAAACTGAGGCTAGCTATAGTTGGAATTTGAAAATTCTTGCTAGGCTTTGAAAACATCATGTTGATTGAAGAAAGTTAGTCACAAAAGAAGAACTACTGTATGATCTTACTTATATGAAATAAGCAAATATATAGAAACCAAAGATTATTGGGAGTTGCCAGCTGTGACAGGGAGGTGGGAAGGGCCTGAAATCTTTCACTGTCTCATCTCATGCTCTCATTCTTAATCTCTTTATACTCTCTATACTTTTTCTTTTTAAACTTATAACATTTCTATTACTTAATCATCATATAACTTGAGTTTTAAATACAAAAAAAAAAATTCAAAAAAAGAGAAATGAGTAAGAGAAGGTGCCACTGTGCAATACTTTGTGTCAGCCAGGCATCAGGGAACCAGGGTGACAGAATGCACTTCTTCTTTGCGGAAAGCTTGAGCAGAGTCACGGCAGCTACAATGACCATGTCATATAGATGCTCCAGTAAAAGTTCTGGTTAACTAGAACTTTGGAAATTGGGTGAGTGGGTAGAAAGGAATGCATAGTAGAGAAACTGAAGATATATATATATATATATATATGTGAATTAAAATAACTTTGTGTAGCTAGTAATTGGCAATGATAATTCATCGTGGATTTCTGAGCAGAAGATCCAGGTAATGATACCTGACTTCGAGAAAGCTTGCTTTGGCATTATTGTGCACAGAACACCCAAGGAAGAAATACAGCTCCTCAATGGGAGCTGATGCACTGCTTTAGCAAATCTTAGGATATAAATTTAGAAGAAAAGCATCATCTCCCGAAGGTCATAAAAGTTGTTTATGAGTCTATACTAGATTTTCTTTTCTTTTTTTTATTGTGCTTTAAGTGAAAAGTTACAATCCAAGTCAGTTTCTCATACAAAAATTTATGTACACATTATTATGTGACCCTAGCTGCTCTCACTACAATGTGACAGCACACTCCTTCTCTCGACCTGTGTTCCCTGTGTCCATTCAACCAGCTCCTGTTCTCCTCTCCCTCCTCACCTTGACTCCAGGTAGGAGCTGTCCATATAGTTTCATGTGTCTACTTAAGCTACGAATCACACTCCTCACCAGTATCATTTTATGTCCTATAGTCTAATCTTTGTCTGAAGAGTTGGTTTCAAGAATGGGTTTTAGTTTTGGCTGACAGACAGTCTGGGGGTCATGACCTCTGGGGTACCTCCATCTCAGACCATTATGTCTGGTCTTTTTACTGGAATTTGAGGTCTGCATCCCACTTTTCTCCTGCTTCATCAGGGATTCTCTGCCATGTTCCCTTTCAGTGCAGTTATTGGTGGTAGCCAGGCACCATCTGGTTCTTCTGGTCTCAGGCTGATGGAATCTCTGCTTTATGTAGCCCTTTCTTTCTCTTGGGCTAATATTTTCCTTGTGTCTTTGGTGTTTTTCATTCTCCTTTGCTCCAGATGGGTTGAGAGCAATTGATGCATCTCACATGGCAGTTCGCTAGCTTTTAAGACCCCAGACGCCACTCAACAAAGTGAGATGCACAACGTTTTCTTAATATGCTTTGTTATGCCAGTTGACCTAGATGTTCACTGAAACCATGGTCCCCAGACCTCCGCCCTGCTACTCTGTCCCTCAAAATGTTTGGTTGTATCCTGGAAACTTCTTAGCTTTTGGATAAGTCCTGTTGTGCTGACTTCCCCTGCATTGTGTGTTGTCCCTCCTTTCACCTAAAATAATTCTATCTACTATCTAATTAGTGAAAACCCTCTCCATCCCTTCCCACACTGGCAACCATCGAAGAGTGTTTTCTACTGTGTTTAAATCTTTTCTTGAGTTCTTATAAAAATGGTCTCATACAATATTTGTCCTTCTGTGACTAATTTCCCTCAGTATAAAGCCTTCCAGATTCCTCCATGTTATGAGATGTTTCATGGGTTCATCGTTGTTCTTTATCACTGTGTAATATTCCATTATGTGAATATACCATAATCTGTTTGTCCACTCATCTGTTGACGGGCATCTTGGTTGTCTCCATCTTTTTGCTTTTGTAAACAGTGCTGCAATGAATATAGCTGTGCACTAATCACTGAAAAGAGCATTTCAAGATCTATCCAGGAGTACAACACTGCCGCTGATAGCATAATATTCATACGCCTACAAGGAATACCAGTTAATACAATCTATTCAAATTTACACACCAACCACTAAGGACAAAGATGAAGAAATTGAAGATTTTTACCAACTTCTACAGTCTGAAATTTATGGAATGTGCAATCAGGATGCATTGATAACTACTGGTGATTGGAATGAGAAATTGGAAACAAAGAAGGATCAGTAGTTGAAAATATGGCCTTGGTGATAGAAATGATACCAGAGATCACATGATAGAATTTTGCAAGACAAACGACTTCTTCATTGCAAATAACTTTTTCCACAACATAAACAGCAAGTATTTTTTTTTTTTTTTTATAAGTGTGGGCCTCACCGGATGGAATATACAGGAATCAAACTGACTACCTGTGTGGAAAGAGATGATGGAAAAGCTCAATACCATCAGTCAGAACATGGCCGGGACCAACTACAGAACAGTCAACTACACATATGCAAGTTCCAGTTGAAGCCGAAGAAAATCAGAACAAGTGTATGAGAGCCAAAGTATGACCTCGAGTATATCCCACCTGAATTTAGAGACCATCTCAAGAATAGATTTGACATGTTGAACACTAATGACCAAAGACCAGATGAGTAGTGGAGTGACATCAAGGACATCAGACATACAAAGAAAACAAGAGGTCATTAAAAGGGGAAGAAAGAAAAGATCAAAATGGATGTCATAAGAGACTCTGAAATGTGCTCTTGAACATCTAGTAGCTAAAAAGAACAGAAGAAATGATGAAGTAAAAGAGTTAAACAGAAGATTTCAAAGAGCAGCTATGGAAGACAAAGCAAAGTATTATAATGACATATACAAAGATCTGGAGTTAGAAATCGAAAGGGAAGAACACCCTCAGCATTTCTCAAGCTGAAAGAGCCAAAGAAAAAATTCAAGCCTCGAGTTGCAATAGTGAAGGATTCTACAGAGAAAATATTGAACAACTCAGAATGTAGCAAAGGAAGATGGAAGGAATACACTGAGTCACTACACCAAAAAGAATTGGTAGATGTTCAACAATTTCGGGAGGCAGCATATGATCAGGAAGCAATGGTATTGAAGGAAGAGGTCCAAGCAGTACTGAAGGCATTAGAGAAAAACAAGGCTACAGGAATTGATGGAATACTAATAGAGATGTTTCAACAAACAAATGCAATACTGGAAGTGCTCATATGTCTATGCCAAGAAATTTGGAATACAGCTACCTGGCCAACTGACTGGAAGAGATCCATACATATGCCTATTCCAAAACAACCAAATGTAGAAATTATCATCAATATCACATGCAAGCGAATTTTTGCTGAAGATCATTCAACAGTGGCTGCAGCAGTGCATTGACAGAAACTGTCAGAAATTCAAGCTGGATTCGAGAGGATGTGGGAATAGGTATGTCATTGTTGATGTCAGATGGATCCTGGCTGAAAGCAGAGAATATCAGAAAGATGTTTACCTGTGTTCTATTGACTATGCAAAGGAATTTGACTCTGTGAATCACAACAAATTATGGATAACATCACAAAAAAACGGGAATTCCAGAACACTTAATTGTGCTCATGGGGAACCTCTGCATAGATCAAGAGGCAGTCATTCAAACAGAACAATGGGCTACTTCATGGTTTAAAGTCAGGAAAGGTGTGCATCATCCTTTCACTATAATTATTCAATCTGTATGCAGTCCACATAGTCCAACAAACTGAACTATATGAAAAACAGAGCATCATGATTGGAAGAAGACCCATTAACATCCTATGATATGCGGATGGCACAGCCTTGCTTGCTGAACGTGAACAGGACTTGAAGCACTTCTGAGAAAGACCAAAGACTGTAAAGACTTAGGTATGAATTACACCTCAACATAAAGAAAACAAAAATTCTCATCAGTGGAGCAATAAGCAACATCATGACAAATGGAGAAAAGATTGAAATTGTCAAGGATTTCATTTTACTTGGATCCACAATCAACACCCATGGAAACATCAGTCAAGAAATTAAATGATGCATTGCATTGGGAAAATCTGCTGCAAAAGAAATTTCTAAAGCATTAAAAAGCAAAGATGTCACCTTGAAGACTAAAGTGTCCCTGATCCAAGCCACGGTGTTTTCAATTGCCTCATATGCACGTGAAAGCTGGACAATGAGTAAGGAAGACCTAAGAAGACACAGGACCTGGCAGTGTTTCATTCTGTTGTACATAGTGCCACTATGACTTGGAACTGACTTGAGGGAACTAACAACAACAACAATGCAAGGCAATACATGTCATGATGATATGTAATTTATTTCAAACTTGGAAGCCATTGGAGGATATTCCTTTACATAATATGTACACCCTGACTTACTAAGGAGACAACATGGGTGTTTCTTTGTAAGTAAAATCTCCTAAGAACAGATACTTTTGAATTGGGAGCAATACTTTAATTGGAGTTCATTAGGAGGCTCTGAGAAGCCATTTTTCTGTGATAGTGTATATGTCTTCTTCTATCATTCATTTCTTTTAGAATAACTCACTGTTGAATGAGAATATGTTAGAGTCAGGACATATGACGAAATATAAACACAAGAATTTGCTAAAATGAATAAATTTTTAACACTAAAACAATTTCATCTGGGAGTAAAAATTCTTTTATATATATTGTTGATCCTCTACTATATACAGAGAATTTCTATTTTAATAACTTTCTTTTCTTTCTTCCTACCTTCCTTCCGTCCTTCCTCCCTCTCTCTTTCTCTTCCTCCCTCCCTCCCTTCCTTTACTTCTTTCCTTTCTCTCTCTCTTTCTGTTCTATGTCATTAAAAAGTGTACCACCCTTTAGATTCACCAGTTCCAAATAGTTGAGAGATAATATAGGGTAGCTGTGAGTTGGAATCAACTCTATGGCAATGGGTTTGGTTTACAGGGTATGTATTTTAAAAGGTTTTATATACATATATAATTAAGCTGGACATTTAGGGAAAACTACTTAAAATCTCCTCATATCAATTTTATCATCTATAAAATGTCAGTGGTGATATCAACCTTAAGAGGTTGTGTGAAGTATAAACTACAATTTAATCCTGACACAAATCCTGAAATATTTTAGGTGTCACCCAGCGAAGGTGGTGAATAAAAGTTTTACCTTCCATGTATGGTCATGGTCCAGATTTAAGGCTTGTTTCTCCCACTTTTGTTTCTTCTCTGAAATTATCATCAGAATTTTTTCTTCTTTTCCTTTCTTTTTGTGTATAATGTAATAAATGCTAGTGCCCATATCACAAAATTATGGGGGAAAATTAAAAATAAAGACAGGTGAAAAAGTTTTGTAAATAGACTACAAATAAATATTTATTTCTCTTTCAATGGATAAAATAAAAATAAAAGGGACAAAAAAAAACCCTATTTGGATTTATTTTTACAGAAGAAAAAACATCCTCTTCTATTTAGACCTGGGGAAAATGCTGAAAGCTGCTTCCGGGTCAGGCACACAGCCCTTGAAATGAGTTCACAGGACAGGATACTAGCACATAAACAGGGAGACATGGATAAAAAACAATATGTTCCATTGGCAGTCATAAGACATGGCATCAAATAACTGATCTGATGTGGCATTCATTATTTCTGTATTGTGCTGTTTTCCCCACTTCTTTAATTTAGGAAAATATTAGCTACCTCGTGGGCAAAATCATTTTGAAAACGTGATTGTAAATATGACGTACATATATTCACAAAACTTGGAGGAATTCTATCCCTTCAAAAATATAGGAAAAAACATTTGGGGAACTAGTGACTAAAAACAATGAAACATATCAATCCTTAGATTAGGGAAGACAAAGATATCCCAAGAGGGCAAAGTAAAAATAAATCTGAATCAAGATATAACGTAGTGAAACTTCAGTACATGAATACAATAAAAAATCTTCAAAAGAACTAGAGAGTAAAGAAAGATGTATATAGTTATATATATAAAATAAATAAACAAAATAAGACTAATAGTTTATTTCTTAAAAAAAAAAAAGGTGGAGTTTTGTAGATGAAACAGATCATCCAACAGTTTTAAGTTCAAACCTTTATTTAACAGAAGAAACGAGAAAATAATATCTGCTATTAATGCTTCTATTCATAATTATATTTCAGATTTAAACACCCCCCCAAAAAAGAAAAAGAAATTATAATGGTTGTGAATTGATATAAAAATTATTATTGAAGGTTACACAATAGTGTAAGCAGAAAACCTAATAGAAATTAAATGCAATTGATGAATTGTAACAGAAAGCTTAGCAATGATTTTAGATGAATTTTCAAAACCATTTAATTAAACAAAAGCTTTATAAGATTTATTTTAAAAGATACAAGTTACAGA
Organism: Loxodonta africana; assembly: GCF_030014295.1. NCBI lineage: Eukaryota > Metazoa > Chordata > Mammalia > Proboscidea > Elephantidae > Loxodonta > Loxodonta africana. Next base: position 88,900 of record NW_026975001.1, on the reverse strand, counting down.
AGAACAAAACCGCACACACTCCTCAAAGTAGAGTTGACCTCAATGACATGCATGGAATCAAGCTTTCGAGACCTGCATTTGCTGATGTGGCATGACACAAAAGGAGAAGAAACGGCTGCAAACACCCATTAATAATAGAAACATAGAATGTATGAAGTATGAATCTAGGAAAATTAGAAATCATTAAAAAATGAAATGGAACACATAAACATCAATATCTTAGGCATTAGTGAGCTGAAATGGACTGATATTCACCATTTTGAATTGGACAATCATATGGACTTTTTTTTTTATGGACGACTGTGCCAAATCGAACAGAGTTCATCATCAAAAAGAACATTTCAAGATCTATCCTGAAGTACAGTGCTGTCAGTGATAGGATAATATCCATATGCCTACAAGGAAGACCAGTGTCTTAGTCATATAGTGATGCTATAACAGAAATACCACAAATGGGTGGCTTTAACAAAGAGAAATTAATTTTCTCACAGTCTAGTAGGCTAGAATTCAAAATTCAGGGTGTCAGCTCCAGGGAAAACTTTCTCTGTCTGCACTGTAGGAAGGTCTCCATCATCAATCTTCTTCTGGTCAAGGGACTTCTCAGGTGCAGGGACCCTGGGTCCAAAGGACATGCTCTGCTACTGGGGATGCTTTCTTGGTGTTATGAGGTCCCCATATCTCTCTGCTTGCTTATCTCTTTTATACCTCAAAAGGTATTAGCTTAAGACACTATCTAATCTTATAGATCTCATCAACATAACTGCGACTAATCCATCTCATCATATCATTGTGATAGGATTTACACCACATAGGGAAATCACATTAGATGACTAAATGGTAGACAATCATACAATACTGGGAATCATGGCCTAGCCAAGTTGACAGATATTTTTTAGGGACACATTTCAATCCATGACAAGTAGTTAACATGACTATTATTCAAATTTATGCACTAACTGCTAATGCCAAAGATGAAGAAACTGAAGATTTTTACCATCTTCTGCAGTCTGAAATTGATCAGACATGCAATCAAGATGCATTGATAATTACTGATGATTGCAATGTGAAAGTTGGAAACAAAGAAAAAGGAACAGTAGTTGGAAAATCTGGCTTTGGAGACAGCATGATAGAATTTTGCAAGACCAATGACTTCTTCATTGCGAATACCTTTTTTCAACAACTTAAATGGTGAGTATACACATGGGCTTCACCAGATGGAATATACAGGAATCAAATGTCTACATCTGTGGAAAGAGACAATGGAAAAGCTCAATATCATCAGTCAGAACAAGACCAGGGGCTGACTGTGGAGCAGACCATCAATTTCTCATATGCAAGTCTACGAGAGCCAAAGTACAACCTTGATTATATCTCACCTGAATTTAGAGACTATCTCAAGAATAGATTTGATGAATTGAAGGCTAATGATTGAAGGCCAGATGAGTTGTGGAATGACATCAAGGACATCATATTTGAAGAAAGTAAGAGGTCATTGCTCTGACAGGGATCACAATAGAGGGTCTGAGAGCTGGAGAAAAAATGTAGAACAAAATTCTAACTCACAAAAAAGACCAGATTACTCCCCTGACAGAGACTGGAGAAATGCTGAGTATGTCCCCCGGACACACTTTTAGCTCAGTAATGAAGTCACCACTGAGGTTCACCCTTAAGACAAAGATTAGACAGACCCATAAAGCAAAACTAAAGGGGCACAAAAGCCCAGGGGCAAGGGCTAGAAGGCAGGAGGGGACAGAAAAGCTGGTCATAGGGAACCCAGGGTCAAGAAGGGCAGAGTGTTGACATATTGTGGGGTTGGTAATTAGTGTCACAAAACAATATGTGTACGAATTGTTTAATGGGAACCTAGTTTGTTCTGTAAACCTCCATCTAAAGTATGACAATAAAGATATAAAATAAAATATATATGTATATCTGTCAGAAAAAAAAAGAAAGCAAGAGGTCATTAAAAAGCCAGGAAAAAAAAAAGACCAAAATGGATGTCAGAAAAGACTCTGAAATTTGCTCTTGAATGTAGAGTAGCTAAAGCAAAAAGAAAATGATGAAGTAAAAGAGATGAACAGAAAATTTCAAAGGGCACCTCAAGAAGACAAAGTAAAATATTATCATGAAATGTGCAAAGACCAGGAGTTAGAAAACCAAAAGGGAAGCACATGCTCGGCATTTCTCAAACTGAAAGAACTGAAGAAAAAATTCAAGCCTTGTGTTGCAATATTGAAGGATTCTACAGGGAAAATATTAAATGACACAGAAAGCATCAAAAGAAGATAGAGAGAGGCAGAGTCAAGATTGCAGAGTAGTCAGACACTTCCAGTGATCCCTCTTACAACAAAAACCAAAAAAAGAAAAAAAACAAAGACCTGAAAAAAGAAGTGGAACAATTTTATACATGACAAGATAAGGGCCCTGAACATCAAAGGCAAAGTTAGGAAATCAGACTGAGTGGCAGGGGGAGGGAGACACGGTTCAGAAGTGGGGAGCAGTTGCCGGACCTGACTTGGTGAGAAATGGCACCCCTTGGACACAGTCCCCTGGAGGGACAGTGGCAGGGCTGGCAGTAGCATTCAGGATGCAGTCTCCTCAGGGGGAGACAGCAAGTCACACAGTCTACTCACAACTCCGGAACCAGAGAAGAACAGTGCTGTTGGCAAAAGCTAAGTACTTGCATTCGTTTTACTGTGCGCTCAGCCCCCAAGACAGCTTCAGTAGCTGTAGATTTCCCGGCACCTGAGATAGGTGTTGCTGTGCAGCCTGAGCCGTTCTCCTGGCCTTGGAGAAGGAATAAATTAACAATTGGGGGAAAAGATAATCTGCCAGCTCCACTAAGCTGGGAAGCTCAGGACAGAAGAAACTCCTTTCCAGGCACAAATGATCCACGGACTTTGAATACCTTTCACCCCTGCATGGACCTGTGTAGGCCCATTTCGGGAGATTAGGCCCTTGTTACTGCAATGGTGTATGTGCTGGGTATCCAACTTCAACTGTGTCACCTTGCGGTGGAGAGGTGTGTTTTTGATGTTTGACACTGCTCTGCCTATGAAACAGGGTCCTCACCTACCTACATTGGGAGCCTGAGAACTGGTGGCTCCACCCACATCATCTAGACACCCACAACAGGGGTCCGGGATAACAGGTGCCTCCCAGTCCTTACGACCAAAAGCATAGGGTGCCTGTGGTCTGACTGCAGAACCCACCTACCTGTGCACTATAGAAAACAGGGGTGCACTTTCCTCACAGACACTTGGGAGGTGGTTGTCAGCCCCCTGCCTTTGTTCAGAGTGTGACCCCCTGCTGCAACCAAATACCTGTGTCTCCAACAATCACCCCTCCCCATCTAAGACTATAGGACTTGATGACCTACAGTTGATGACCAACTACCTAGACACCTGAGCTGAATCTATACAAGAAAAGTGAATGAACTCCTAGGCTCATATACCTGGTAACAGCTCGAGCCATCTGGTGACAGGACGTTAAATCTTGAAAGTTGCAAATGATCAAGCGAGCTCACTCAAGCAGTCTATCTGGGCATATCAAAACAAAACAAAGCAAAAAGCTAGGATACAGTACGCAAAAGTAAAAAAATAAAATAACTTATAGATGGCTCAGAGACAGCAGTCAATATCAAATCACATAAAGAAGCAGACCATGATCACTTCAACAATCTCTCAAAACAAAGAATCAAGGAATCGTTCAGATGAAGGTGTTTTCCTGGAATTACCAGATGCAGAATACAAAAGGTTAATATACAGAACTTTCAAGAGATCAGGGAGATCAGGCAAAATGCAGAACAAACCAAAGAACACACAGATAAAGTAGCTAAAGAAATTACAAAGTTACTCAAGAACATAAAGAAAAATTTAATAGGCTGCAACAATCCATAGAAAGAAAGCAATCAGGAATTCAGAAGATTAACAATAAAATTACAGAATTAGACAACTCAGTAGACAGAGGAACAGTATTGAGGAAATGGAAAGCAGAATTGGTGAGATTGAAGATAAATAACCTGGCACCAATATATTTGAAGAAAAATCAGATAAAATTATTTTAAAAAAACATCGAGAAACCCTAAGAATCAAGCGGGGCTTTCTATCAAGAGAAATAATCTATGAGTGATTGAAGTATCAGATTAGGGAGGGGTAACAGAAAAAACAGAGAGAATTGTTGAAGATTTGTTGGCAGAAAACTTCCTTGATACCACGAAAGATGAGCAGCAGATACCTATGCAAAATGCTCATTGAACCCCACATAAGGTAGATCTCAAAAGAAAGTCACCCAGACATATTATAAACAAACTTGTCAAAACCAAAGACAAAGAGAGAATTTTAAGAGCGGCTAGGAATAAATGAAAAGTCACCTACAAAGGAGACTCAATAAGAATAAGCTCAGACTACTCGAGAGAGACCATGCAGGGAAGAAGGCAATGGGATGACTTATATAAAGTGATGAAGGAAAAAAATTGCCAGCCAAGAATCATATATCCAGCAAAACTGTCTCTCAAATATGAAGGTGAAATTAGGACATTTCCAGATAAACAGAAGATTAGGGAATTTGTAAAAAAAAACAAAAAAAACCTACAAGAAATACTAAAGAGGGTTTTCTGGTTAGAAAATCAACAATATCAGATATCAACCCAAGACTAGAATGCAGGACAGAGCAACAAGATATCAACCCAGGCAGGGAAATTACAAAAATAAATCAAGATAAAAAAATGCTCAGAACAGGGAAACAGTGATGTTATTATGTAAAGGATGACAATACTAAAATAATAAAGAGGGACTGAAAAATGTAGTCATTGATCTTTCACACAGAGAGATAGTCAAAGGGATAGAAAGAAATAAAAGTTAGGTTTAAACTTAGAAAAATAATGGTAAATATTAATGTAACCAAAAAGGAGACTAACAATCCTAGACATTGAAATAAAATACAAGAAAAACATAACAACTCAGAAAAAAAAAAAATCAACAATGAATAAGAGGAAAAGGCAATATACAAAGAAAAACTACTCAGTACAAAAAATTAAGCAGAAAAAAGAAACTCGACAACATACAAAAAAAAGATATCAAAATGATGGCACAAAACTCATAACTACGATAATTACGCTGAATGTAAATGGACTAAATGTACCAATAGAGACAGAGAGTGAAAGAATGGATCAAAAAACACGATCCATCTCTATGCTGCCTACAAGAGACACTCCTTAAAGACACAAACAAACTAAAACTCAAAGGATGGCAAAAATATATATCAAGCAAACAACAATCAAAAAAGAGCAAGAGTGGCAATAATTTCTACAAAATAGACTTTAAAGTTAAATTCACCAAAAAGGATAAGGAAGGACACTATATAATGATTAAACAGACAACATACCAGGAGGATATCACCGTATTAAATATTTACACACCCAATGACAGGGCTTCAAGATACATAAAACAAACTCTAACAGCATTGTAAAGTGAGATAGACAGCTCCACAATAATATTAGCTGACTCCAACATACCACTTTGGTGACGAACAGAACATTCAGAAAGAAGCTCAGTAAAGACATGGAGGATCTAAATGCCACAATCAACCAACTTGACTTCACATACATATACAGAACACTCCACCCAACAGCAGCCAAGTATACTTTCTTTTCCAATACATATGGAACATTCTCTGGGAGAGACCACATATTAGGCCATAAAGCACACCTTAACAGAATCCAAAACATCAAAATATTGCAAAGCATCTTCTCTGACCATGAAGGTATAAAAGTAGAAATCAAAAACAAAAAAAAAAGCAGGGAAAAGAAATCAAACACTCAGAAACTGAGCAATACCTTGCTCAAAAACGACTGGGTTATAGAAGACATTAAGGATGGAATAAAGAAATTCACAATATCCAATGAGAATGAAAACACTTCCTACCAGAATCTTTGAGACACAGGTAAAGAAGTGCTCAGAGGTCAATTTATAGCAATACATGCACACATCCAAAAAGAAGAAAGGGCCAAAATCAAAGAATTATCCCTACAACTTGAACAAATAGAAAGAGAGCAACAAAAGAAACCCTCAGGCATCAGAAGAAATTAAATAATAAAAAGTAGAGCAGAATTAAATGAAATAGAGAACAGAAAAAAAATTGAAAGAGTTAACAAGACCAAAAGCTGGTTCTTTGAAAAAATTAAGAAAATTGCTAAAACTTTGGCCAAACTGACAAAAGAAAAACAGGAGAAGAAGCAAATTACCCAACATCACAACAGACCCAACTGAAATTAAAAGAATCATATCAGATTAGTATGAAAAATCATACTCTAACAGCTTTGAAAACCTAGAAGAAATGGATAAATTTCTAGAAACACATTGCCTACCTAAACTAACAGAAACAGAGGTAGAACAATTAAATAAACCCATAACAGAAGGAGAGGCTGAAAAAGGTAATTAAAAAAAATTAAAAATCTCCCAACAACAACACCAAAAAAAGCCCTGGCCCTGACAGCTTCCCTGGTGAGTTCTACCAAACTTTCGGGGAAGAGTTAACACTACTACTAGTAAAGGTATTTTAGAGCATTGAAAAAGATGGAATACTCCCAAACTCATTCTATGAAGCCAGCATATCCCTGATACCAAAACCAGCTAAAGACACCACACACACACACAAAAAAATTAAACACCTATATTCCTCATGAACTTAGATGCAAAAATCCTCAACAAAATTCTACCCAATAGAATTCAATAACATATCAAAAAAATAATTCACCATGACCACGTGGGATTCATACTAGGTATGCAGGGATGGTTCAACATTAGAAGAACAATCAAAGTAATCCACCATATAGGTAAAACAAAGGACAAGAACCACATGATCTTATCAATTGATGCAGAAAAGGCATTTGACAAAGTCCAACACCCATTCATGATAAAAACTCTCAGTAAATAGGAATAGAAGGAAAATTCCTCAACACAATAAAGGGCATTTATATAAAGCCAACAGCCAACATCACCCTTAATGGAGAGAGTCTGAAAGCATTCCCTGAGATCGGGAACCAGACAAGGATGCCCTTTATCACGACTCTTGTTCAACAGTGTGCTGGAGGTCCTCTCCAGAGCAATTATATCAGATAAAGAAATAAAGGGCATCCAGATTGGTAAAGAAGAAATAAAAGTATCTCTATTTGCAGATGACATGATCTTATACAGAGAAAACCCTAAAGAATCCTCAGGAAAACTACTGAAACTAATAGAAGAGTTCAGGTGAGTATCAGGATACAAGATGAACATACAAAAATCAGTCGGATTCCTCTACACCAACAAAAAGAACATCAAAGAGGAAATCACCAAATCAATACCATTTACGGTAGCCCCCAAGAAGATAAAATACTAGGAATAATTGTAACCAGAGACATAAAAGACCTATACAAACAAAACTACAAGACACTACTACAAGAAATCAAAAGAGACTTACATAAGTGGACAAGCATACCTTGATCATAGATAGGAACACTGAACATTGTAAAAATGTCTCTTCTACTGAAAGCGATCTATAGATATGCTGCAATTCCAATCCAAATTCCAAGGACATTTTTTAATGTGATGGAGAAACAAATCACCAACTTCATATGGAAGGGAAAGAGGCCCCAGAAAAATAAAGCATTACTGAAAAAGAAGAACAAAGTGGGAGGCGTCACATTACCTGATTTTAGAACTTATTATACCGCCATAATAGTGAAAACAGCCTGGTACCTGTACAGCAGCAGACACATAGACCAATGGAACAGGATTGAGATTCCAGACATAAATCCATTCACTTATTAGCTGATATTTGATAAAGGCTCAAAGTCAGTTAAATGGGGGAAAGATAGCCTCTTTAACAAATGGTGCTGGCATAACTGGGTATCCCTCCACAAAAAAATGAAACAAGATCCATACCTCACACTATGCACAAAAACTAACTGAGAATGGATCAAAGACCTAAATATGAAATCTAAAATGATAAAAATCATGGAAGAAAAAACAGGGACAACACTAGGAGCCCAATACATAGCATAAACAGTACAAAAAACATTACTAACAATGTACAAGCACCCAAAGAAAAATTAGATAACTCCTAAAAGTCAAACACTTATGCTCATCCAAAGTCTTCACCAGAAGAGTGAACTGATTACCGACACACTGGGAAACAGTTTTTAGCTATAACATTTCTGATCAGCATCTGATCTCTAAAATCTACATGATATTGCAAAAACTCAACAACAAAAAGGCAAATAACCCATTTTAAAAATGGGCAAAGGATAGGAACAGCCACTTCAACGAAGAAGACATTCAGGCAGGTAACAGATACATGAGGAAATGCTCACAATCATTAGCCATTAGAGAAATGTAAATCAAAACTACAATGAGATACCATCTCACTCCAGCAAGGCTGCCATTAATCCCAAATCACAAAATAATAAATGTTGGAGAGGTTGTAGAGAGCCTGGAACACTTATTCACTGCTGGTGGGAATTTAAAATGGTGCAGCCACTTTGAAAATCAATCTGGCACTTCCTTAAAAAGCTAGAAATAGAACTACCATAGGATATGGCAATCCCACTCCTTGGAATATATCTTAGAGAAATAAGAGCCTTTATATGAACAGATATATGCACAACCATGTTCATTGCAGCACTGTTTACAATAGCAGAAAGATGGAAGTAACCAAGGTGCCCATCAACAGATGAATGGATAAATAAATTGTGGTACATTCACAAGATGGAATACTTCACACAGATCAACAACAATGATGAATCCGTGAAATATTTCATAGCTTGGAGAAATCAGGAGGGCATTATGCTGAGTGAAATTAGTCAGTTGCAAAAGGACAAATATTGTATGAGACCACTATTATAAGAACTCAAGAAATAGTTTAAACAGAGAAGAAAATATTCTTTGATGGTTATGAGGGTGGGGAGAAAGGAAGGGAGAAGGATATTCGCAAATTTAGATAGTAGACAAGAACTATTTTAGGTGAAGGGAAAGACAACATACAATAAAGGAGAGGTTAGCATAACTGGACTAAATGAAAAGCAGTTTCCTGAATAAACCAAATGCTCCAAAGGCCAGAGGAGCAGGGGCAGCAGTTGGGGGACCATGTTTTCAGGGGACATCTAGGTCAATTGACATAATAAAATTTATTAAGAAAACACTTTGCATCCCACTTTGGTGAGTGGCGTCTGCAGTCTTAAAAACACTATCAAGCGGCCATCTAAGGTGCATCAATTGGTCTCAACCCACCTGGAGCAAGGAGAATAAAGAACACCAGAGATACAAGGTAATTATGAGTCCGAAAGACAGAAATGGCCACGTAAATCCAAGACTACATCAGCCTGAGACCAGAAGAACTAGATGGTGCCCGTCTACAACCGAAGACTGCCCCGACAGGGAACGAAACAGAGCATCCCTGACGGAGCACGAGAGCAGTGAGATGCAGACCTCAAGGTGTCGTAAAAAAATCAGACTTAATGATCTGACTGACATTAGAGGAACCCTGGAGGTCACGGTCCCCAGACCTTCTGTTGGCCGAAGACTGGAACCATTCCCAAACCCAACTCTTCAGACAGGGATTGGACTGGATTATAGGATAGAAAATGATAGTGGTGAGGAGTGACCTTCTTGTCTCAAGTGGACACATGAGACTACATGGGAAGCTCCCGTTTGGAGGGGAGATGAGAAGGCAGAGGGGGACAGAAAGTGGCTGAATGGACACAGGGAATACAGGGCTGAGAGAAGGAGTGTGCTGTCTCATTAGTGGGAGAGGAACTAGGAGTACATAGCAAGCTGTATACAAATTTTTGTATGAGAGACTGACTTGATTTGTAAAGTTTCACTTAAAGCACAGACACACAAAAGACGGAAAGAATACACAGAGTCACAGTACCAAAAGAAATGGTCGACTTTCAGTCGTTTCATGAGGTGGCATATGATGAAGAACTGGTAGTAGTGAAGCAAGAAGTCCAAGCTACACTGAAGGCACTGGCGAAAAACAAGGCTCCAGGAGCTGACAGAATACCCACTGAGTTGTTTCAACAAACAGACGCAGCACTGTAGATGCTCACTCCACTATGCAAAGAAATTTGGAAGCTAGCTACCTGGCCAACAGGCTGCAAGAGATGCATGTTTGTGTCCGTTCCAAAGAAAGGCGATCCAACAGATTGTGGAAGTTATCAAATGTAAGTCATAGTAAATATGGTAAACAAACAAACAAAGAATCTCTATCTATTCTACAGTGAATGTGACATTATATCCCCAGGAGATCTAGTGAGTTTATGATGTTGTTGTTAGGTGCTGTTGGGTCAGTTCCAACTCATAGCGACCCTGTGTACAACAGAACGAAACAGTGCCCAGCCCTGGGCCTTTCTCATCGCAATGTTTGAGCCCAGTGTTGCAGCCACTGTCTCAATCTGTCTCATTGAGGATCTTTGTCTTTTTCACTGACCGTCTGCTTTACCAAGCAGGATGTGTTTTTCCAGGGACTGATCCCTCCTGATAATATGTCCAGAATACGTGAGACCAAGTCTTGCTACCTACCTTTCTAAGGAGCATTCTGGCTGTACTTCTTCCAAGACAGGTGTGTTCATTCTTCTAGCAGTCCATGGCATATTCATTATTCTTCACCAACAACATAACTCAAGTTTCAGTTCTTTTGTCTTCCTTATTCATTGTCCAGCTCTAGCTGCATATGAGGCGATTGAAAATACCATGGCTTGGTTCAGGCACACCTTAGTCCTCAAAGTGACATCTTTGATTTTTAACACTTTAAAGAGGTCTTTTGTAGCAGATTTGCCCAAAAAATATGTCATTTGATTTCTCGAAGTGTGCTTCCATGGGTGGTGATTATGGATCCAAGTAAAATGAAATCCTTGATGACTTCAGTATTTTCTCTCTTTATTGTGATTTTTTTATTGTTCCAGTTGTGAGGATTTTTGTTTTCTTTATGTTGAAGTGTAATCCATACTGAAGGCTGAAGTCTTTGATCCTCATCAGTAAGTGCTTCAAGTCCTCTTCACTTTCAGTAAGCAAGGTTGTGTCATCTGCATGTCTAGGCTGTTAATGAGTCTTCCTCCAATCCTGGTGCCCCTTCTTCTTCATATGATCCAGCTTCTTGGACTGTATGGATTATATGTTTTTTTAAAGACACTGAGTTTTTGGTAATTTACTACGGCAGCCCTAGAAAATGAATACAGAGCCCTTCACCAAGAACAAGTCAAGTTAGCACCAAAAATGCTCCTGTAAGGGTAGCCGTGTAGCACGAGACATGGCAGTTTTTAAAATGTATGAAGTAAAACTTTCAGCTTTGACAAAGAAAGGGCTCCTCTAAGTCCAAGTTCTAAGTCCTTTGCTGTTGGGTCAATTCTATCTCATAACGACCCTAAAGGACAGAGTAGAATTGACCCATAGGGTTTCCAAGGAGTGGCTGGTAGATTCGAACTGCTTGAATAAGTATTGTGAAAAAATACAACCCTGACACACAACTTTTCTGAGCTTAGTATTAAAACAAAACAAAAAAGTCGCTGTCGAGTGGATTCTGACTCATAGGGACCCTATAGGACAGAGTAGAGCTTCCCCACAGGGTTTCCAAGGAGCGACTGGTAGATTCAAACTGCAGACCTTTTGGTAGCACCCAAGTGCATAATCATCGCACCACCAGTGGCTTTCAAATCAGCTATAGGCTGATGATCTCCAAATACTTAGAACCCAGAAAACTACTGTACCTCAGAGTGGTATCTACAGGTGGGAACTGTTCTCCACACTTGGACGAACTCAGACATCTAAATCTAACATGTCCAGAAAAAATCTTTTGCTCATTTTCTCAAGTTTGTTCCTCCATGGTTTTCCACGTGGTAGAGGATGGCTCTGGTGACCATGCTCTCATGGTAGCCTGAATTCTAGAAGTCACCTTTGATTCTCCATTCCCCTCATCCCATACATCTGATCCACCAGCAATTCTTGGCAGCTCACGCTCCAGATTACACCTCAAGCCTGCCCACTGTTCCCACCTGCACTACCACCATCACTCCTCACCCTGACCACTGCAGAAGCATCCTGACTGATCCTCTGTATTTGCTGTCTTCAAGTTCTCCTGGGCTACAGTTAATTCCTGGGACACATTCTTTCTCAAGACTATTGAACAATAGAAGTAGAAGGGCATTTAGTTGTATGCTACTTCCTCCACTTGAGCTGCACGCCCCTCAGAAATCACTTTTCACTGTCCACTCTATAATGTCTCTATTCCAGTTTCCTGTCTTTGGCCGCACTGCTTTGATAGCACGCATGCATGTGTGCTTCAGGGGTCATGTAGACAGATACCTGGAGGAATTTTTCATAGTACAATCATGGTTGTGTGCCATCAAGAGATTCTAACTCATATCAACCCTGTATGACAACTTAGAACTGCCTCACAAGGTTTCCTAGGTTGCAGTCTTTATGGCGCAGCCCTGGTGGCACCCGTGGTTAAGAGCTCGGCTGCTAACCAAAGGGTGGACAGTTTGAATCCACCAGTTGGTTCTTTGCAGAAAGACATGGCAGTCTGCTTCTGTAAAGACTTATAGCCTCAGAAACCCTGTGGGGCAGTTCTACTCTGAGTCAGAATTGATTCAACAGCAACTGGTTTGGGATTTTGTTTGGTTAGAATCTTTATGGGAGCCCATCTCCAGATCTTTTCAACCCCTGAGCTGGTGGGTTCCAACGGCCCACCTTTCAGTTACCCAAGCACTTAACCTTCGCGCGATAGGGCCCTCTCCTGACGTCTCCCGTCTCCTCACCCCTCACACCTTGGCGTTGTCCTTGCTTCTAGACCCCACCCTCCCCTCTGGAGGCCCAACCCCCCCATGCCCGCCCCCCACCCGGGCCGCTGGGGGGGGCCGGCAGCCATGTTCCTTGCCGTCCAGCCAGTTACTCCCAGAAGCGCTGGGATGGGTGGTGAGGGGCCCGGGCCGGATGGCGCGCCTTAGAGAGGATGCTGTTCCTGCTGCTTTCCGTGCGTGTTTTCTGAAAGGTATGAAACTCCGGCAGGTGGGTGGAGGGACCCGCTCCCAGACTGAACAAGCCCGGCCCCTCAAAGGTGTGGAGGGAAGGCGCCAGGAGGGCGGTTCCCAGTGCCAGCATCCCGGGGGCTCCAGAGGTTGGAGAGTCCGGACGTTGGGTTAGCAGCTCGCATCGCCCCCTCCGGCGTACCCCGTCCCGAGTGATCCCCAGGGGCGGACGCGGCGCGGGGCCGGGCGGACGCAGCCACTCTAAGGGCTGCGAGAGGGAGCCTCTGGCCCGGGAGACACAGCTGGTCTGCGAAATTTGCATCCCCATGGATTTGCGGGGGGCGGGGGTGGGAGTCCAGCCGCGGGATCCAGCTGCGGAGTGCCCTCGGGCCTGGGGGCTTGAAGGGCTTGGGGAGAAAGGCCGTGTCCAGGGCTGCGCCAAGGTCTCTACTCTGCCCGGGGCGGGTTTGCGGGCCAAGCTGGGTGATGGGCTCCTGCCCCCCCCGCCCCCCACCTGCTCCCTGTGCCAGAGGGGAAACCAAGGCCCAGAGTTCGCCCGGGGGCGGTGAGACTCCAGACTGAGGGCGGGGCACTCGCCCCCATTCGTCGTCCCACCCCCACCAGACTCCGTAGGGTGCCAGGGACAGGGGAGAGAGCGATCCCCCGCCCAAGGCCCCGCTGCCCCTTACTGTTTTGGGCGCTGTGCCTGGGAGGCTGAGGCACCCCGCGCCCGCGCCCACGCCCGGCTGGTCTACTCTCGGGGCTGGGGCATTGGCGCGGCCCGGGCCCCACTGGGAAAGGAAGGGGTCCTGGGAACCTGTGGAGCAGCGCGGGGACCCTACTCCTTGTGGAAGCAGCAGCGATTCAGTGTGTGTTAACAGTGTGGATGCCGGGTCCCGCTCCCCACTGGGTGGCGGGGGTGGGGGTAGCAGGAAGGGGTCCTGAGCAACCATGTTGTTTGTTAACTTAAACGTTTGTGCGGCGCTGTGTACCAGTCGCTGTGGACGCGGTCTCTGGTGCTGAGGGGATTTGAGTGTTCCTCAAACTGGCGGGATTTGGAGCCTCTACCCTGGTGGCAGTGGGTTCAGTGGGTTACCCTGGTGGCATAGTGGTTAAGTGCTAAGGCTGCTAGCCAAAAGGTTGGCAGTTTGAATCCACCAGGCGCTCCTTGGAAACTCTGTGGGGCAGTTCTACTCTGTCCTATAGGGTCGCTATGAGTCAGAATTGACTCGATGGCCAACAGGTGTGGTTTTTTTTTTTAGGTTGGGTATTAGGTGTCTCTCAGGCTGACATTTGAAGGTCTGGAGCTGACGGTTTATGAGGGTTTCTAAGGGTTTTAAGCGCTCCAGCCATGCGCACCAACCCGATCTTCCAGCCCCTGTGGACGGACCGCCCGCCGCCCCGGGGGGATTGGCTGCTCTGGGACCCCGAGCCCAGAGGGCGGTGAGAAGCTGACAAACGTGAGTGATGCCCTGCAGGCTCCAGTCGGCGGGGCAGCGCTGCTCACGTGGTCTCAATACGGGCAGTCGGGCAGTGGGCTTCGTGCCTGGGGGGTGGTTTCCGAATGTTCACTCGTGTCCCCCCACCCCGTGCAGGGCGACAACTCTCCTCTGGGCGGGAACCTAGTAGAGGCCTGCAGGGCATCAGGGTATGGAGGGGCAGAGCTTGGGCGGGGAGGGAGCGGCCCTGCAGGTTCCTCTACGTGACCACAGCAGGGGGTTGCGGGTCCTGAAGGCTGGGCCTGGTCGAGGACCCACTAGGTTGCTCAGAAGGAGTGGGTCAGGATAATCATAGCATTAATGGGAGTATTGAGAGAGCACCCTGGGGCGTTGGGTCCCTCGGAAAGAAAAGCTTCTGCTATCGCCACTGGAGCGGTACCCAGGTCGGTCCCGGCTTAGGTCCAGGAGGTTCCCATGCTCGGAGGGCCTGGTGGGCAGAACAGAACCGGCGGTGCGCGCGCCCTCTCGCCCCCTTGTGCCGAATCACTGAAGTTCAGTGTCAGGCAATTCTAAGCCATGGTTTTGGAACTCAATAGTGAAGCAGAGCAAATGATGCAGTGCCTTGATGGGACCGGTGGAGACAACAAGAAGCAAAGCACAGCTGAAACTTCAAAATTCCACTGAGTGTTAGGATTTGGAGGGAGAAAACAGACGGAGAGTCGAGAGGCCCAGAGATGCAGAAGGGTTAGAGGATTAGGGTTAGGGGTTAGGGTTTGGTGTTAGGGGTTCAGGTTTGGGGGTTAGAGGTTTGGGAGTTAGGTTGAGGGGTATAGGTTTTAGGTGGTTGCGGTTAGGGCTGGGGTTACTAGGCTAGGGCACAAGTGGTTTAGGGTTATGTTTAGGGTTAGAATGAGGCTGAGGTTGATTCCCCAGTCTTGTGTACCGTCTCTTCCTTCACCAGAGTTAAGGTTTCACATATCTGTTGTTTGGTTGGAAACCCTGATGGTGTAGTGGTTAGGAGCCACCGGTGCTAACCAAAGGTCTGCAGTTCGAATCCACCAGGCACTCCTTGGAAACTCTACGGGGCAGTTCTAATCTTTTCTGTATCCATTGATAAAATTATGTGGTTCTTGTCCTTTTTTTTCCTGTGGTGGATTATAGTAATTGTTTTTCTAATATTGAACCAACCTTGCATACCTGGTATAAATCCTACTTGGTTATGGTTGATTATTTTTTTGATATGTTGTTGAATTCTATTGGCTAGAATTTTCTTGAGGATTTTTGCCTCTATGTTCATGAGGGATATAGGTCTGTAATTTTCTTTTTGTGTGTTGTCTTTAGCTGGTTTTGGTATCGGGGTTATGCTGGCTTCATAGAAGGAGTTAGGTAGTATTCCATTCTTTTCTATGCTTTGAAATACCTTCAGTAGTAGTGGTAAGTCTTCCCTGAAAGTTTGGTAGAACTTTGCAGTGAAGCTGTCAGGGCCAGGGCTGTTTTTTCTTGGGAGTGTTTTGATTACCTTTTCAATCTCTTTTTCCGTTATGGGTTTATTTAGTTGTTCTACTTCAGTTTGTGTTAGTTTAGATAGGTAGTGTTTTCCTAGGAATTCATCCATTTTTTCTAGGTTTTCAAATTTGCCAGAGTACGATTTTTTTGTAGTAATCTGATATGATTGTTTTAATTTCAGTTGGATCTGTTGTGATATGGACCATCCCATTTCTTATTCAGATTATTGGTTTCTTTTCCTGTATTTCTTTAGTCAGTCTGGCCAATGGTTTATCAATTTTGTTAATTTTTTCAAAGAAGCAGTTTTTGGCCTTGTTAACTCTTTCAATTGTTTTTCTGTTCTCTAATTCATTTAATTTTGCTGTAGTTTTTATTTTTTGCTTTCTTCTGGTGCCTGATAGTTTCTTTTGTTGCTGTCTTTCTGTTTGTTCTAGTTATAGCGACAGTTCTTTCATTTTGGCTCTTCTTTAATATGTGTGCCTTTATTGATATAAATTGACCTCTGAGCACTGCTTTCACCATGTCCCAAAGGTTTTCATAGGAAGTGTTTTCAGTCTCGTTGAATTCTGTGAATTTCTTTATTCCCTCCTTAAGGTCTTCCATAACCCAGTCTTTTTTGAGCAGGGTATTGTGCAGTTTCCAAGCATTTGATTTCTTTTCCCTGGTTTTTCTGTTATTGATTTTTACTTTTATGGTCTTTCATTCAGAGAAGATGTTTTGTAATATTTCAATGTTTTGCGTTCTGCAAAGGCTTGTTTTATGACCTAATATGTGATCTATTCTAGAGAATGTTTCATGTGCACTAGAAAAGAAATTATA
Source organism: Loxodonta africana (assembly GCF_030014295.1). Lineage (NCBI taxonomy): Eukaryota > Metazoa > Chordata > Mammalia > Proboscidea > Elephantidae > Loxodonta > Loxodonta africana. The sequence goes on along the minus strand of NW_026975001.1, from coordinate 72,130 downwards.
GTTTGCAGCTGTTGGGTGGAGTGTTCTGTATAAGTCTATGAAGTGAAGTTGTTTAATTGTAGCACTTAGATCTTCCGTGTCTCTATTGAGCTTCTTACTACATTTCCTACCCTTCACCGAGAGGCTTGTGTTGAAGTCTCCTACCATAATTGTGGAGGTGTCTATCTCACTTTTTAATTCTGTTAACGTTTGTTTTATGAATGTTGTGGCCCTATCATTGGGTGCATAAATATTTAATATGGTTATATCTTCCCGGTAAATTGTCCCTTTAATCATATGTAGTGTCTTTCTTTATCCTTTGTGGTGGATTTAACTTTAAAGTCTATTTTGTCAGAAATTAATATTGCCTCTCCTGCTCTTTTTTGATTGTTGTTTGCTTGATATATTTTTATCCATCCTTTCAGTTTTAGTTTATTTGTGTCTCCAAGTCTAAGGTGTGTCTCTTTTATGCAGCATACAGACTGATGGTGTTTTTTTATCCAGTTTGCAACTTTCTGTCTCTTTTTTGGTGAATTTAGTCCATTTATATTAAGTGTAATTAGATAAGTATGAGTTTAGTGCTGTCATTTTGATACCTGTTTTTGACAATTTCATTTTTCCATTTACTTTTTTGTGCTGAGTTTTTCTTTGTAGAATGTGTGTTCCTCCTTTTTATAGTAGTTGAATTTATTTTGCTGAGTCGTTATGTTTATCACACGCAAATTATTCTTGATAGAGTCCCCCATGATTCTTAGGGTTTCTTCATAGTTTTAAATTCTTTTCTCTGATTTTTCTTCAACTATATTTGTGTCAATTGTCTTGTCCTCCAGCTCCCCGACTCTGACTTCCTATTGAACTGTCTGATTCTGTGACTTTATTGTTAAACTTTTGGATTTCTGAATGCTGTGTCTCTATGGATTCTTACAGCTTATTAATTTTTTCACTATGTTCTTGAATAATCTTTTGGATTTCTTCAACTGCTTTATCCGTGTGTTCCTTGGCTTTTTCTGTAGATTGCCATATTTCATTTGTGAGGTCATCCCTGATGTCTTGAAGCATTCTGTATATAATTTTTTTATATTCTACATTTGGCAATTCTAGGACTGTATCTACATCCGGGAATGATTTTGATTCTTTGATTTGGGGGTTTGTAGAAGCAATCATGGTCTGCCTCTTCATGTGATTTGATGTTGACTCCTGTCTCTGACCAATCTATAAGATATTGTAATGTTTTCTTTTATATTTGATCACTGTGTCTTATCTTCTTGTTTTGTTTTGTTACAGTACACCCAGATGGGCTACTAGATTGTGGTATCTTGATTGCTGTAGCTTTTGAATCACTTACGTCCTGTTACCAGCTTGCCTGAGCTGTTAACAGGTATATAAGCATATGAGTCCATTCACTATTCTTGAATACAATCAGCTCAGGTGTCCTGATAGCTGGTCACCTAGTGTGTGGTGTAGGCTCTCACCTATTATCTTAGAGGAGTAGTGGTGATGGTTGTATGCACCAGTCTCTATTAGTGTCAGGGGGTCACATTTCAAGGAGGGCAGGATGCTGACAGCCTTCCTTCAAGTGTCAGTGAGGTAGGTGTGGCTCTATTCTCTAGAGCACTCTGGTGGGTGGGCTCTGCAGCTGTATCTTAGGCACCCAATGCTTGGGTAGACGTCACTATTCTCAGACCCCTCTAGCAGGTGGCTAGGTGGTGTGGGTGGAGTCTCAGCCCTCTTTTCGCTGGTGTGGATCAGTGAGGGCTCTGTTTAATAGGTACAGAGGTATCTGACCTCCAAAACTTGCCTTTCCACTGCCCAGCTAAAACAATTATGGTCAGATCTCTATCAGAATTGCCTTTGCATTATAATAGCCACCTAGTTACCTGTAGGGTGAAAGCCAAAGACTATGGGTCTTTTAATGCCTGGATGGAGCTGATTCTGTATTGTTATTCCAGTTTAGGGAAGTCAGGGAAGGATTTTTTCTTTGATTGTTAAATGCTGCTTTTCTCAGGCCAGGAGAATGGGTTAGAAAAGAAAGAAGAAAAAAAATCCAGCAGTGCACTTCACTCTCTGGCACGGGGAATTCCAGTGTTAATGAAGCTGGCTGGGGCAATGAGAGGTCAGAGTAGCCTGGCAAAATATACAAAGTTACTTATGTTGTTTGGTGAGGACTGTTTTTTCTGAGATTCCAGAGCATTGTGTAGCTTGTGTGTGCTGGCTGGATCCCTGGTGAGACTGTCACAGAGGGTTAGGGCTGCATCCATGCTCACACCGTCTCAGGAAGCCACAATCAGCTCCCCCACACTTAGTCCCAAGCCCAGCACCAAGGTTTCCTTTCTGGGACGCTGCACTCCAGGCTCCAAAACCAGTCGCTGCTTCCCCGTGGTTTTTCATTTCCCTGTCAGCCGCGTCTGTGTGGAGCCTGCGTGTGCTGTCTGGGTCCCCTCCGAGGTTGGTCCTGAGGGTTAGGCCTACATCCGTGCTTCCCTGTCTCAGTAAGCTACAATCAGCCCCACCACTCTGGCACCAGGGAACCATGAGGGCTCTAGGCTGCAGCGTGCGACACTGGCTCCGGAAGCGGTCCCTGCTGCAGTGTGGCTTTTCACTCCCGTGTCACTCAGGTCAACTCCTTAGTTCCGTGTTTGATGGTCAGGGTTTGTAGATTGTCCTTTATGTAATTGATTCACTTGTTTTTTTCGAGTCTTTGTTTCAAGAGGGATAAGCAGAAGCTTCTACCTAGTGAGCCATCTTGGTCCTGCACCCTGTCTGCCTCTTTATGTGATTTGATATTTACACTTGTCTCTGAGCCATCAATGAGTTATTATATTCATTTATTTTATGCTTGCTTACTGAGTCGGAATCTACTTGACGGCACTGGGTTTGTTTTTTTTTTTTTTTTTGGTGTACTGTGTCCTAGCGTCTTGTTTTATATTGATATGCCCAAATAGGCTTCTTGGGTGAGCTAGTTTGATTATTGGCACCTTTGAAGCTCTTCCATCCTGTCACCAGGTGATCAGAGCTGTTACTAGGTATGTGAGCCTAGGAGCCATTTTACTTTTCTTGTATGCATTCAGCTCAGGTGTCCAGGTGGTTGGTCACCAAGTGTGTGGTGTGGGCTCTCACCTACAGTCCTACATAGACAGGGTTGATTGGTGTAGGTACAGGTGTCTGGCTACTGTGGGGGGAATGACTGCCCTTGAGTGTCTGGGAGGAAAGCATGTCCCTGTTCCCTAGAGCACATAGGTGGGTGGGTTTTGCAGCCAGACCATGGGCACCCAATGCTGTTGGTTGTAAGGACTGGGATTCACCACTTATTCCTGGACTCCTGAATTGGGTGGCTAGGTGGCATGGATGGAGCCACCAACCCTCAGGTCACTGATGTGGGTAGGTGAGGACCCTGCTTAATTGGCAGAACATTGTCAAATATCACAAATCTGCCACTCTACTTTATAGCTGATAGAGTTGAAAATAGGCTTCAGGTATATACCCTGTCGTAGTGTGCTAACAAGGGCCTATGCTGTTGAAATGGGCCCACACAGGTCTATGCAAGGGTGAAAGGCATTCAGAGTCCTTGGACCCCTTATGTCTGTGCCTTCCCAGAGTTCCTGGCTTAGGGAAGCTGGCAGATTATTTTTTGTTGTTTGTTCCTGCTCCAGGGCATGTGATAGTTCCTACTTCTGGCCCAGGGGACCCAGAAATAGCTGAAGCTGGTCCAAGACTAAAAACAGAGAGGGAGGAAGCAGGTAAATGGGAGAGATGTTCTTCCCAAAGGGGATGATTTTTGATTTGTGTGGCATTTTAAATGCATGTACTTATCTTTTGCCAACTTAGCACTGCTTTTCACTGCTTATGGAGGCTTGTGTAGACTTTCCACCACTCGGTCTCTTCTGATGTGAAAAACATGTCCTGAGCGTCACTGCTTGCCTCACCGCACGTGCCATCCAATCCGGCCTGCAGGGTACTGGTTTCTGCCGGGTCCGGTCTGTCAACCTCTCACTGCTTCTGAACCATGTCCCCTTCCCCCTGCCACTAAGTCCAATTCTGTAACTTCACCTTTGATGATCAGGGCTCCTAGATTGTCACATATAATCGATTTACTTCTCCGGGTCTTTGTTATAAGAGGGGCTACACAAAGCATCTGACTACTCTGCCATCTTGGCCCCACCTCCTACAAGAGACATTTTTCATCACATTCCTGAATCTGACCCTATCAGAGAAACTTATCTCTGAGAAAATGAAATAGGGATGAGGCAGTAGGCAGAACAAACCCGTTGAGTTGGAGTCGATTCTGATGCATAATGACCCTATAGGTCAGAGTAGAACTGCCTCATAGGGTTTTCAAGGAGCGGCTGTTGCATTTGAACTACTGGGCCAGAGTATATTTGGAGCATTGGTGGTGCAGTGGTTAAGAACTCAGCTGCTAACCAAAAGCTTGGCAGTTCGAATACATTAGCTGCTCCATGGAAACCCTATGGGGGCAATTCTACTCTGTCCTATAGCGTTGCTATGTGTTGAAATCAATTCACCAGTAGTGGGTTTGGTTTTTTGGTTTACACGCCTATATGAGTAAAATTTGTCTTGAATCTCTAAACTTAATTCTAACATAAGAATGAAATTGTAGCACTTCTCCATAAAGGTTTATCTTAAGTCATCAGGATAAAAACCAAACCCACTGCCGTCGAGTCGAATCTGACTCATCCCGCCCCTATAGGACAGAGTAGAACTGCCCGATAGAGTTTCCAAGGAGCGCCTGGTGGATTTGAACTGCCGTCCTCTTGGTTAGCAGTCGTAGCACTTACCCACTGTGCCACCAGGGTTTCCTCATCAGGATAAGCCTGTGCTAATTTATTGGGTACCTTCAGGAATTCTTCATCAGTTATATTCACATTAAGAAGGGAAAAAATATCAGAAAGAACTTCATACATCATCACCCTTCATTTCATGGAAGGTTCAAGTGTGTCAATGATGGTGGTTATGTCAAATTGATCTCTGGCCCTCAGTACTTCTGGAGCATTTCTGTCATTTACTTGTTTCTTTTAATGCTTCTGCAACAATAAACTGCTTGATAATCAGTATTTGGCAGTATTTGTTTTATTGTGTTTTCAAAATATTCTCTTATGTAAATATCTTGTTAATAGCTGGTAGAGATCTATGCATGTCTATAAATTTACTTCTGAATCTTGGAGAATTGACTCGTCAAATGAAAATGATGGAATATATTATTATACATAACAAACATAAATATATGGGCTGTGTTTCCATTTTGTTGGCGACGTTTTAAGCTTCTGTTCTGGTATCTCCTTTTTGTGACTGGTCTTCAGCAATATTCTCTATGGCACCTAGAATCTGAGTGTGTGAGTCCAGGATTGAGCTCGTTGCTCTAGCATGTGCTTCCCAGTGGGTATTAAAAAGACATTTTAATGCTGATCATTGCCTATGAACAGCTCATCGGTGAATAGAGATGGCAAAAAATTTGTAAAATATCTGAATAGAAGAAAAAAATCTTTTTTTTTGACAAAAATCCATTGTGATACATCCTACAAAATTAAGTGAATATGCAGCACCTTGGTATGAAAATGGCATATTCATTACATTCCAGAATTTTCTGTTGCATGCCTTTATAATGCAGTGACATTTCCCAGCATTGTCATAGGATTGGTCTCTGCACTTCGAAAAATCAATTTTGCAAACTTCACCTAATTAGTGAAACACTTGGTTTGCAATGTCTTTGAGGGCTAACGCGATGTGTTCTCCTGACTCGCTTGGTGCATGTTATGCCTTCTTTCCCTCAAGTTTCTTCAGTTTGTAATGGAAATGTCTAGCTTGTGCCTTTTATGCCATTGTACCTTTGGAAGCAGATAACTTGTGTCCTAGATTTCACAGATGAAGAGGGATTTTTGAATTTTGGACTTGGACTTGATTTAAGACTTTTTTCTATGCTATGATGGGATGAGGAAACCCTGGTGGCATAGTGGTTAAGTGCTACGGCTGCTAACCGAAAGGTTGGCAGTTCGAATCTGCCAGGTGCTCCTTGGAAGCTCTATGGGGAAGTTCTACTCAGTCCTATAGGGTCGCTATGAGTCAGAATCGACTGGATGGCAGTGGGTTTGGTTTTGGTTTGTGATGGGACGAATATGTTTTCCATTTGCAAGAATGTGATTTGGGGGGGGCCAAAGGGTAGAATGTCATGGATTGAATTATGTCCCCCCAAAATGTGTGTATCAACTTGGATAGGCCATGTGAGGTTGTCCTCCATTTTGTGATGGTAATTTTATGTTGAGAGGATTAGGGTGGGATTTTAACACCTCCCTGATCCGAGATACAGGGAGTTTCCCTAGGGTGTGGCTTGCACCACCTTTTATCTCTCAGGAGATGAAAGGATAGAGAGTTGGGGACCTCATACTACCAAGAGCAGAACATGTCCTTTGGACCCGGGGTCCCTGCGCCTGAGTAGCTCCTTGACCATGGGAAGATGGAGGACAAGGACCTTCTTCCAGAATCAACAGAAAGAGAAAGCCTTCCCCTGGAGCTGACGTCCTGAATTTGGACTTGTAACCTACTAGACTGTGAGAAAATAAATTTCTCTTTGTTAAAGCCATCCACTTACGGTATCTGTTGTGGCAGCACTAGATGACTAAGGCAGCGATGATTTTAGCTTCTGTTTTGGTGTTTCCTTTCTGTATCTGGTCTTCAGCAATATTCTGTGTGGCACCTAGAATTGTACTTGTTGCTATAGCATGACATTTTAATGTTCAGTCATTGCCTGAATATGTTTTAAGAACAGCTCATCAGTGAGTAGAGGTGGCAAAAAATTTGTAAAGTAACTGAATATTCGAAAAAACATCAATTGGTTTTGGACAAAAAAAATCTATTGTGATACATCCTACAAAATTAAGTGAATGTGCAGCACCTTGGTATGAAAATGGCATATTAATTTCATTCCAGAATTTTCTGTCGCATGCCTTTATAATGCAGTGACGTAATGGCAGCATTGTCATAGGATTGGTCTCTGCACTTAGAAAAATCAATTTTGCAAACTTCACATAATTAGTGAAACACTTGCTTTGCAATGTCTTTACCAGTATGATTTTTTAGATTTTTTAAGCTAGTAAATGTGATAAATCACCACACAGGTTTTCTATCTGTTGGAGATACGGATCTTTAAACAATCCTTAGCTGGCCTGTATGAGAAGGCTCAGAAGTGGAATCCACAGACAAAATGAAATATCGAGCTATACTTATTTCACTGAAAATAGTTGATTGAATTTCATCACTTATCAAAATTATAAATTTTTTACACATTATTTTAGAATTATAGGATGGATTGCCCTTTCCTGTGTTACCGTGTTTTGAGATGTGACTTGCTAAAAATAGATCAAATGAGCAACAAGTTGAAGTCAACTTTAAAATTTTCCATTTCGTGGGGACCCAAAGACTTCATTTCTTTTTCACGAAGATAGTCCCCATTCGGTGATTGTTATGACAACAATGACACATTACAAAATGGCCTTTCAATACTGATGTTTATTAATTTGTGATTCCACTTCATAAATTAAGCCAGAACAGTGTGTTTGGTTTAAATATGATAACATAATCTTTGTGAATTGAACTATTTTCATGTTTACCGATCCTATTCAATTTGCACCAATTGCTAAATTCATCTGTAACAATTCAAGAATTAAATGAGGATGACGGGTTTGTTTGTTTGGTTACTAGGTTTGCAAACAAAACAATACACAGAGCTGACTGATGGAGATTGCAGTAGCCACTCCCTCTTATAATTTTCATCATTAACTTTGCACTCTAGAAGAAATTCTGGCTACAGAACTTTGTTTACCGTCCAGGAATTTTCAACACAAATTTACAAGTGGACAACTGTGATGTTGACAATCACTTGGGCCTCTTTTGATCCAGTAATTTACTTCGTTGGAAGAAAATTATTCCACAAGGCAGGATCTGCATTTTTGTTATTTATGGGGTCTGCAGATGTGACAATTTAATATTCTTAGTTTCACTTTCTAGATCATTACTAATTTTTTTTTTTTTACTACAGCAAGAAATGGATGCAGAATTTGGAACAAATTCTCTTATTTGTATTGCCATCGTTAATTTCAGCACTAGTGGTACTAGTAGGATGATTCCCACCCATTAAGCATGTACCTTTAGTGGAAGAAGTCTGTTCTGATTTATTACATTCTAAAAAGGAATTTTGGAATTGTCTTTAGGGATTCACAAATCATTTTATCTTCTGCAGGCTTCCATTTTTGCACTCCACTTAGTTATTGGCATTTCATTTTGCCTGGATATAAAATTATGTCACTTTTTAAGTTTGATTCTACCATAACAATAAATTTGAATAATAGAAAATAAATTTATAAAACAGGTAGTTTATAAAATAAAATTTACTTTAGAATTTAGACATTAACACAAAAAATTTATATTTGAAAATTAAATAACTCATTGCTGTGGATTAAATTTTAACTAACAGTGACCCTATTGGGCAGAATAGAACTGCACAGCAGGGCTTCTAAGGAGAGGTTGGTTGAAACCTTTTAGTTTCAGCCAAGCTCTTAACCACTGTTCCACCAGGGCTACATTTGAAAATTAGTAAGTAAAAACGTTAATTTGGACCATGAGATTTTGTTCTTCAGGTCTTAGATAGTCCAAAGAAATAGTACATGATATCCTTCTCCATGGACTAATTCCTCCTGAAAACAGGTCCAAAGTATGTAGGATGTAGTCTAGCCATCTTTGCTTCTAGGCTAGGGTACATTCGGGTACATACTTCTTTCAAGATAGATTTTTTTGTGCTTTTGGCAGTTCATGGTATATTCAGAATTCTTCACCAACACGACAATTAAAAGGCATCAATTCTTCTACGGTCTTCCTTATTCATCAGCCAGCTTTCCCACACATACGAGGCCACTGAAAACACTGTGGCTTGGATCAGTTGCATCTTCGTTTTCAAGGTGATGTCTTTGCTTTTCAACACTTTAGAGGTCTTTTGCCGCCGATTTGCCTAATGCAGTGCATCTTTTGATTTCTTAATTGCTGTTTCCATGGGTGTTGATTGTGGATCCAAATAAAATGAAATCCTTGACAACCTCAATCTTTTCTCCATTTATCATGATGTTGCTCATTGGCCCAGTTGTGAGGATTTTTGTTTTCTTCATGTTGAGGTACAATCTATACTGAAGGCCGCGGTCTTTGATCTTCATCAGAAAGTGCTTCAAGCCCTCTTATCTTTTAGCAAGCAGGGTTGTGTCATCTGTAAAATGCGGGTTGTTAATGAGTCTTCCTCCAATCCTGATGTCGTGTTCTTCGTATAGTCTAGCTTCTCAGATTATTTGCAGATTAAATAAGTATCGTGAAAGGATACAACCCTGACACACACCTTTCCTGACTTTAAACCACGCAGTATCACTTTTTTCTGTTTGAACGTCTACCTCTTGATCAGGTTCCTCATCAGCACAATTAAGTGTTCTGGAATTCCCACTCTTCGCGATGTTATCCATAATTTGTTATGACCCAAGCAGTCAAATGCCTTTGCATAGTCAATAAAACACAGGTAAACATCTTTCTGGTATTCTCTGCTTTCAGCCAGAATCGATATGACATCAGCTGTGATATCCCTCGTTCCATGTCCTCTTCTGAATCCTGCTTAAATTTCTGACAGTTCCCTGTCAATGTACTGCTGCAGCTGCTTTTGAATGATTTTTAGCAGAATATTACTTGCATGTGATATTAATGATATTGTTTGATAATTTCCACATTTGGTTGGATCACCTTTCATAGGAATAGGCGTAAATATGGATCCTTGCCAGTTCGTAGGCCAGGTAGCTGTATTCCAAATTTCTTGGGATTAGACAAGTGAGCGATTCCAGTGCTGCATCCATTTGGTGAAACATCTCAGTTGGTATTCCGTCAATTCTCGGAGGCTTTTTTTTCTCACCAATTCCTTCAGTGCAGCATGGACTTCTTCCTTCAGTACCATCGGTTTCTGATCATACGGTACTTCCTGAAATGGTTGAAGGTCGACCAATTCTTTTTGGTATAGTGACTGTGGGTATTACTTTCATCTTCTTTTGATGCTTCCTGCGTCATTTAATATTATACCCGTAGAATCCTTCAGTATTGCAACTCAAGGGTTGAATTTTTTCTTCAGTTCTTTCAGCTTGAGAAATGCTGAGTGTGTTCTTCCGTTTTGGTTATCCATCTCCAGATCTTTACACATGTCGTTATAATACTTTTTCTTCTCAAGCCACCCTTTGAAATCTTCTTTCAGCTCTATTACTTCGTCATTTCTTCCTTTCACTTTAGCTACCCGACATTCAAGAGCAAGGTTCAGAGTCTCTTCTGACATCCGTTTTGGTCTTTTCTTTCTTTCCTGTCTTTTAAAGGACCTCTTGCTTTCTTCATGTGTGATGTCCTTGATGTCATTGCACAACTCACGTGGTCTTCAGTCGTTAGTGTTTAACACATAAAATGTATTCTTGAGGTGGTCTCTAAATACAGGTGAGATGTACTCAAGGTCGTACTTTGGCCCTTTTTGACTTATTCTACTTTTCTTCAGTTTCAACTTGAACTCCCATATGAGCAATTGACAGTCTGTTTCACAATCGATCCCTGGCCTTGTTCTGACTGATGATATGAGTTTTCCCATCTTCTCTTTCCACAGATGTAGTCAGTTTGATTCCTGTGTATTCCATCTGGTAAAGTCCACGTGTATAGCTGCCGTTTATGTTGGTGAAAAAAAATATTTGCAGTGGATGAGTCACTGGTCTTGCAAACTTCTTTCATGAGATTTCTGGCATCATTTCTATGAGCAATGCTGTGTTTTCCAACTACTTTTCCTCGTTTCCAACTTTAACATTCTAATGACCAGTAATTATCAATGCATCTTGATTGCATGTTTGATCAATCTCAGGCTGCAGACGTTGTTTAAAATCTTCAATTTCTTTGTCTTTGGCATTAGTGGTTGGTGCATAAATTTGAATAGTCATATAAACTGGTCTTCCTTGTAAGTGTATGGATATTAGCCTATCAGTGACAACATTGTACTTCAGGCTAGATCTTGAAATGTTCTCTTTGATGATTAATGTAACGTCATTCTTTTGACTCTGGTGGAATATCCGTGTTTGTAAGACTGCTCACAGACTGTTTCACCAGAGAGTTTTCTGGTACTGCGATATCTACCACTAATCTCTGTGATTCCTGTGAATGGGCAAAATAAGAATAGTGCTATAGATTTCTTCCAAATACAGAAAACATAATTATGAAAATGTTCTTGGTGTTGATTATGTTCTTTACCAATCTGTTCGTATCGGATTTTTGATACTTCACTTGAAAAATGAGTCCAAGGTACTGTGATGTGATTGTTTACTTTGTGTGGCCTTTCTAGCCATGGTCTTATAACATTCACCCCGGTGCTTGGGCAGGACTGTGTGATAGGATAATTGTGGCTCACCAAGGGGATTGTTTAGTTTTCCCTTCAAAGAGCACCAGTTCCAGAGCAAAGAGGAGGATTCAACTCCCATCAAGGAAGAACAGCCAGGAGCTGAGCATATATTATGGACCTGAGATCCCTGCACTGAGAAGCTCCTAGAAGCAGGAGACTGAGATAGAGAGAGGAAACTGTAACCCTGAAGACGGTAAGATGCCATGGCAGGAGAGACCAAGCAACAGGGACCCGGCTATAGGAGATGATGGCCCATGGAGAAGGAAAGCTGAGTGCCTTTGGAGAGAGGCCCAAGGCCAGGCAGAGGCACGCCTATGAGCACAGGAGGGAAGAGGCTGTCCTGATAGAAGAACTGTATTCTGAGTGTCTTTGAGCCTGAGTTATACTTGTTACTTCCCTAATAAACCCCATAATCATGAATATGGATTATGAGCTCTGTGTGGCCGTTGCAATGAATTACTGAACCCAGCAGAGAAGTAGGGAGTGCTGTGTGAGGGACAGTTGGTGTCAGAGTTAGTGAAGATGGTGGAGAGTGGATAGTTTTTTCACCAATGCCTTCAATGCAGCTTCGATTTCTTCCTTTTATACCATCAGTTCTTGATCTTATGCTACCTCTTGAAATGGTTGAAAATTATCCAGTTCTACTGCAGTAGCTATATTAATATCAGACAAATTATACTTCAGGAAAAGGAGTATAAATTAGGAATAAGTAGGGACATAACATAATAAAGGTTCAATTCTCCAAAAAGATACAACAATCGTAAATGTGTATGTATTTAACACCAGGGCTCCAAAATACAGACATTAATAAATCTGAAAGGGGAAATGGACAAATAAGCATTTGCAATTGATATCAGTACTTTTCTATCAATAATTAATAGAGCCCTACTAGTTGAAGTCCAAAGCATCTGTATGAGCCACTCATGGATGTCTGTGTGTGTGTGTATGTGTGTATGTATAGTATAAAGACAAGTAATACAGAAATAAACATAGATATATGTTGTAGTCCTTGGGAGGTGCAAACGGTTAATGCATTCAGCTGCTAACCAAAATGCTGGAGGTTTGAGTCCACCCAGAGTCACTTCGGAAGAAAGGCTTGGCGGTCTACTTTTGAAAAATTAGCCATTGAACTGACACACTTGTGTGTCAGTACTACTCTGACACATATGGGGGGAGGGGTCACCATGAGTCAGATCAGCTTGATAGCAATTGAATGATTTTTTTATTCATTCTGCCAATGTTTGTCTTTTAATTGGTATCTTAGGCTGGGTTCTCTAGAGAAGCAAAACCAGTGAGGTGTATAGATAGATAGATAGATAGATGGATGGATGGATGGATGGATGGATGGATGGATGGATGGATAGATAGGGAGAGGGAGAGAGAGATAGATTTATATCAAGGAAATGGCTCACGAGGCTGTAGAGCCTGGTAAGTCTCAAGTCCATGGATCAGGCTTGTGGCTTCTCCTGACTCACATAGATGCAGGGACTGCAGAACTCAAGATCTGCAGGTCATACAACAGGTCTGTGCCTCACAGGCTGCAAAGGGTGACAAATCTCAACATCGGCAGGTAAGCTGGCAGGCCGTGGCTCACAGACTGCAGAGGCTGGTGAATCCCAAAGTTGGAAGGTAAGCTGAAGGTTCAAGTCCCAAAAACTTGAGGTCAGATGAAGAGGAGCCAGCTGCAGGATTCAGAGTGAACAAAAGCTCAAGAGCCTTGCCAGAAAGGCCACTTATATTGGATGCAGTCCACACCCCCGAGGAAACTCCCTTACATCTGATTGGCTACTCACAGCAGATCCCATCATGGAGGTACGGAAATGATTGCATCATTATACGACTGCTAAACTGCATCATAACTGCCAAAGCACTGAGAATCATGGTCCAACAAAGTTGACACACAACTTTAATGATCCCAATTGTGAATTTAATCTATTTATATTTAAAGCGATTAATGATAAGGAAGGACTTATATCTTCTACTTTGTAGTAGGTCATATATGTATTTTGTTGCTCATTTTCTTCACTACTGTCCACGTTTGTGTTTGACTGATTTTTTTCACGTGTACAATTTTGATCCTCTCCTTATTTCCTTTCCTTATATTTTTTAACTTCTTAGTGGTGACCATGAGGATTACAATTGATATCTTATATTTATAACAATCTTCTTTTAATTAATACAAATTTAGCTTCAACAGTATACAAAATTCTGCTTTTATTCAGCTCAGTTACCTCCCCTACTTACGTTGCTGGTACAAAAATTGCATCTTTATACATTGTGTGTCCATTAAGAGAGATGTGTAAGTATTTTTATGCATTCGTGCTTTAAATCATATATGAAAAAAAAGAGGCGTGATATAAAAATATTACTGACTTTGTTTTATCTAAGCAGTTACCTTTACGGAGTCTTTGTTTCTTTTTATGGCTTCAAGTTACTGTCTAGTGTCCTTCCATGCCAGCCAGAATGATTCCCTGTAGCATTTCTCATAAGGCAGTTCTGCTACTAACACACTCCCTCAGGTTTTGTGTATATGGGCATGTCTTAATTTCGCCTTCATTTTTGAAAGATAGTTTTGCTAGATATTGACATCTTGGTTCATACTTTTGTTTCTGTATTTTTTTTCCAGTATCTTAAATACATCATCCCACTATTTTCTCATCTCAATGGTTTCTGATGAAAAATCACCAGTTAAACTTGTTGAGACTCTCTTGTTTGTACATTAGGAGTCACTTATCTCTTGCCACTTTCAAGTTTCTGTGTTCGTCTTTTGACATTTTGATTATATCTCTCTGTGGATATCTATGTATTTATTGTCCATTGAGTTTATTGAGCTTCTTGGATATCTAGACGACATTTGGGAAACTTCCAGTCATTACGTTTTCAAATATTCTTTCTGTCCTTTCATCTTTCTTTCCTTTCTGGAACTCCCTTGATGAGTATATTGGTATGCTTGATGTTGCCCCGCAGGTCCCTTAGGCTCTGTTCATTTTCTTCATTCTTTTTCCTTTATGCTCCTCAGTTAGAACAATTTCAGTTGTGCTTTTTCAAGTTTACATTTTCCTGCTTTCTTGCTCAAATCTGCTGTTGAGCTCCTCTAATGAAATTTTTATTTCAGCTATTCTACTTTTCAGCTCTATAATTTCTATTTGGTTCTTTTGATAATATTTCTTTATTAATATTTTCTACTTGTTCATACATTCTTTTCTTGGTTTCCTTTTTTTTTTTGTCTGTGGTTTCTTTAGCTCTTTCAGGAAACTTAAGACAATTGTTTTAAAATCTTTGTCTAGTAATCCCAATATCTGTGTTTCCTTAGGGATGCTTTCTGTTCATTTCTCTTCTTTCTTTCTTCTTAACAAATGAACCATCCTTTTCTTTTTCTTTTTATGACTTAAAATAGTGTGTTGAAAACTGGATATCTTAAATATTATAATGTAAAACTCTGGAAATCAGATTCCCTCCAGGCGTTAGGGTTTGCTTTTTTTTTTTTTTAATTGTTGAGGGCCAGTCATCCATTTGCTTAGTGATGTTTCCAAACTATTTCTGCAAAGATTGTATGTCTTCTCATGTGTGGACACTGAAGTTCTGTTCTGTTATCTCAGCAGTCAGTTCTTGACCTGACAGTGCTTTCTTTAAATGCTTGTAGCCAAAAAGGAAAAGGAACATTATCCCAGTCTTTGCAGATTGGCTCTGAACTGGGGCGTTCTTTCAATGCTAAGCAAGAGTGCCTAAAACTCTGCCTTAGCCTTCACTTCCTGCCCCCATGGAGCCCAAAGATCAACCAGAGGTGCAAGCCTAAAGCTTTGTCAGGATCTTTATGAGCATGTCTTCATCCTTAGGCAAGAACATTGCACTCCAGATTCCTCAGTATATGTGGTAGCCCTTCAAAGCCCTTAAACCACCAACCATTGTCCTCTCAGCCTCCTTTTTTCCAAGCTTTTGGACGTCTCTGCTGTTTTCTCTGTCCTTCATCCTTTGACCCTGGAGTTAGGACCAATTCTTTGAGCTTCGTACTCCTCAGTTTCCATCACATCATACATTTTCTCTTGTGTGCTGTTGAGTCAATTCTGACTCATAGTGACTATAAGATGGAGTAGAACTTCTCCAAAGGGTTTCTAAGGCTGTAATCTTTATGACAGGAAACGGTCATATCTTTCTCCTATGGAGTAGTTGGTGGATCAAATCAAAAGGTTTAACAGCTGAGTGCTTAACCACTGCACTACTGGGGCTCCTTTTGACATCATGCTTCGTAATAGATTTTTAACACACCCCTCAGAAACATAGAAGTCCATAAATTATCAACGATACAGAAGATTTAACATGTATAAAAATACCAAATTGATATATGTGTATGTGTGTGCATTATCTAACCACTAAAGAATATACATTCATCTCATGCACAAAATACATAGTGTTTATAAAAACGGACTATATACTGTGTTATAAAGCAAGTCTCAACAAATTTCAAGAGTCTGCAATAATATAGAGGATACTATGTAAGTACACCATAATTAAAATAAAAACCATCTTAGAAAGAGAAAATACAAAATCTCCATGTCCTTGGATATTTTAAAATAGTATGAATCAAGAAGACATCATGATGAAAATTAGAATACCTTTTGAAGTGAACAATTATGAACATAGTGCACGTAAAAATTTGTGCAGTACAGACAATATAATACAGGAAACTTATAGCCTTAAAAATATAATTGGAAAGAACAAATCTTGAAAAATAAGTGAGTTAAACATCCATTCAAAATGTTGGGTAAAAACCAGAAACAAACATAGGAATTTTTGTTTCTATTAATGATTGAATACATGCAACGGACGATCAACAAAGACTAAAGTTGATTCTTAGAAAATGCTAGTAAAATTGACAAACTTTAGGCAAGACTGATGAAGTGAAAAAGAATGAAGGTATAAACAACGAATATCAGGAATTAGAAAGAAAATGACTACAGATCTTGCAGAACATAAAGATAATGTGAGAATGTTATGAACCATATTAGCCAATAAATTTGCAAATTTAGGTAAAGTAGGCAAACGTATCCTACCATGTAAGTTAATAACAATGATTCAGGAAGAAACAGGAAGCAAAAGTAATTCCACAACTGTTAATAGAATTGAATTAGAGCTCAAACTATTCTCAAAAAGGAAACTTCATGTCAGATGGCTTTTCCTGCAAATTCTGCCAAATATTCAAGAAATATTTCACAAATTCTTCAATATAAAAGGAAATATATACCCAAACTCATTTTATAAAGCTTGTAGAATGAATATTGATACCAAAACCTGACAAGAGCAGCACAAGATGGGAAAATTACAGGCCAATGTCACTGATGAACATAGATGTAAAATATGAAAATAAATAGGCAAAACAAATCCAGCAATACTGTAAAGAAGATTATATTATGACCAAGTTGGGTCTATCCCAAGAATTCAAGGTTAGTTTAACATTCAAAAATGAATCAGTACAATTTGCCATAGGTACAGGAAAAATAAATGTGATTATATTAATAGGTGTAATAAAATAAGTATTTGATAACCTTCAGCATCCACTCATGTTTTTTAAAAGAACATCTAGCATGCCACGAGACCAGAAGAACCAGAAGGTTCCCGGCTCCTGTCGCTGAACATTTTGATCAAAGAGTCCATAGCAAAGCCCTGATCAAAAGGGGGAAAATGCAGAATAGAATTTCAAATTCTCATGAACCCTAGACTTTTTGGAGCCATTGAGGGTGAATGAACTCCTGAAACTATTGCCGTGAGATAATCTTTAAACGTTACACCAAAAGCATTCCCTTGAATTATCTTAAAACCGAAGTATAAAAAAGAAAAAACCCAACTGTTGCTGTTGAGTTGATTCTGACTCAGAGACCCTGTAGGACAGAATAGCACTGCCGCATAGGGTTTCCAAGGTGCAGGTGGTGGATTCAAACTGCTCTTCTTTTGCTTGGCTACCGTATCACTTAACCGCTGTGCCACGAGGGCTCCAGAACATTAGCTTACTTAACTAATAAAAGTGGTCTACCTTGAGCATATGCTCTTTTAAGAACTGTCTACATGGCATCAGATTGACAACAGCTACTGAAAAGATTAGATAGGAACCTTAAGGAGCAGTGGGTTTATGTTAATGATGGAGGAACAACTGAGAAAAGGAGGACAAGAATGGTTGCACAACTTGAATGTAACCGATGTCATTAAATTGTACAGGTAGAAACTGTTGAGTTGGTGTATGTTTTGCTGCATACATTCTCCACCAGAAAAAATAAATTTACAGGTAATAATTAACAAAAAATGTCAAGGAGAGCTAAATATTTTGAAAATAAGACAGAGTTGCATGTGAGGGAATGAGTAGGGTGAGCTGTTTTAGATTAATAGTCAGTAAAGGCTTATGGGAGCAGGATATTTGAGAAGATAACTGACCTATATCCAAGGAGAGAATAGCTGTATGAAGTTCTGGAGGGAGGATATTGCCAATAAAGGAAAGAGTTGTTTCTGAGGCCCTTAAATAACCAAGTGTTTTGGCATGTTTGAGGAAGCTCAGGAAATAAGTCATGGCGAGTGTGGAGTGAACCGAGGGAGGACTGTTAGTATGGTGGGCAAGCCCCGCATCATGAAAGACCATGGGAAGCATTTGGGAATTTTTCCTAATCGCCATGAGAAGCCGCTGAAATGATGCTGTTATGTAGACTGTAAGAGGGAAGATCAGTGGCATGGAGTCCAGTTTTAACCAAGAGATGATGGTGGCTGTAAGGTGGAGGTAGTGAGAAGTGGATAGAGTCAGGATTTATTTTAAGGTAGAGCCAAGAGTCCAGAATATGTGTCAATGGATTGGATGCAAGATTTGAATAAAGGAGAGAAATCAAGGATGATTCCTAGGTTTTTGTCCTGAACAACCCAGAGGATAGTGAGAACATTTGCTTAGATAAGGAAGACTGGGAGGTAAATAAGACACTTGGAGCAAGAATTTTATTTGAACCACATTAAGTCTGAGATGCCTAGTAGACATTCAAGGGGAGATGTGAGGTCAGCCATTGGTGAAGGAACAACAGGGCAGAGTATGTAAATGAGGGTATCCTAGGGCTCAGGTGGAATTGACTGCCCTGAATTAGCTCAAATAACCTAGACAGTGAGAAGTGATGAGTGATGTTACTTAAACAGGGCATGGAAATCAATGAAAAAGGTGTGGGAGTGGCAGGGAGGCTAAGGTAGAGAAGTTTCTCTCTCCCTAAACCTGATTGGCTGGATTTGAAGACATCATAAGTTCCTGTATGAGAAATATCCAGCAAATTACCCGTTGATTTAATAAATTGATAACAAAGTCCACCTTTCAGCCAAAGATTGAAAAACAAACAAACCAATTGCCATCCAGTGGATTCTGACTCTTAGCAACCCTATAGGATGGAGTAGAACTACCCCACAGGGTTTCTAAGGAGCGGCTGGTGGATTCAAACAGCAGACCTTTTGGTTAGTAGCTGAGCTCTTAACCACTGCACCACCAGGGCTCAGACCAAGAATAACACACGTGAGGAACTTACTCCTTAGTTCAATCAAATATGTAGAAATTCAAATTTGTAATTTTGGAGATTTCTCCTATTTTTTTTCAAAATGGGGGGCATTGAGATGGAGGATTTTCCCATGCCCACCATCCTAAGGGATTTAATTAACCCATAGTTGAGACATTGTAAACATCTCAAGAAATTATTACCTTTGAGAAACTTGAGGGTGAGTAGGCATATCACCTGATTCCTCTTAAATTCCTTTTAAAAACCTGACTTGAAGACTCACCTGCCTTTTTGAATAAGTGCCAGCTTGAATAGGCAGGGTTCAGGGAATTGCCAACCAAAAGTATGGTTTCTCCAGAGGCCTCCAAGGGCTGTAAAAGAAAAGCGGAGCCAGACCCCGTGCTTGGGACATACCCTTGGTATGAAATATTTGAGTGTGTGTGTGGTGGGGGAGCACTGGGTGTGGGAGAGTGCGTGGGTGGGTAATAGGGAAATGCCTGTTTTGTTTTGTTTGAAGAAACAGGTTTTTACATTTTTTTTTTTTATTATTATTACGATGAACAGTTAAGTGGAGACATGTTCCTTATCTGCAGGGGCTAGTGGAAGTGCTGATAGCTGAGAATGTAGCCTGCTCCCCAAGTGCGAGTTGGCATTTTGGAGAGAAAACTTGATGTTTGGAACACTGACTGGCCCTGCCTTTTCTAAATAATTAAGGGTGGTGGGGTGGTGGTAATAGAAAGAGGATGGTCTATGAATGCTGACCCTGGAAAATTAACTCCCGAGTGTGTGGGTTGTGGATAGCAGGAAAAGAACATCACCCGCAAATGACAGCAGTGCCTTTATTTATTTATTTATGCTTCTTTTTAGTTCTGAGTTGTTTTTAAGCCACAAATTAATGGGGCCACCATGAGTTTTCAGAGAATGAGTTTTACAAAAATCTAAGTGTTTTAAATATTGCAAGGATTTACTTATATATGCTGTATATGAGAAAAGTCCTTACAGTTATAGGGAGGAGAAAGAAAGTATATTCAGGAATTAAATTTTCACAGTTCTCTGAATTCTTATATTTCTCTTGTTGTCCGTTTTTCTTTTTTTGTCCTTCATCCACTCCTTCCACCTTGACCCACTGTCTTCATCATCTAATGCTGCCATAACAGAAATACCATGAGTGGATGGCTTTAACTGAGAGAAATTTAATACCTCACATTAAAGTAGGCTAATAGTCCAAATTCAAGGCATCAGCTCTAAAGGAAAGCTTTCTCTCTCTTTCGGCTCTGGAAGAAGGTCCTTGTCCTTAGCCTTCCCATGGTCAAGGAGCTTCTCAGGTGCAGGGACCCTGGGTCCAGAGGGCATGCTGTGCTCCTGGTGCTGCTTTCTTGATAGTATGAGGCCCCCAACTCTCCGCTTGCTTCCCTTTCCTTTTATGTCTGGAGAGATAAAAGGTGGTGCAGGTCACACCACAGGGAAACGTGCCTGAGTGAGGGTGGTGTTACAATCCCACCCTAATCCTCTTAAAGTAAAATTACAATCACAGAATGGACGTCAACTACACAATAGTGGGAATCATGGCCTAACCAAGTTGAGACACACGTTTTTTAGGGTCATAATTCAATCCATGACACCCACCAAACCAAACTTGTCACCATCAAGTTGATTCCAACCCGTAGAGACCCTAGTTGATTTGAACTCACAGAGACCCTATAGCATAGAGTAGAACTACCCCATAGAGTTTCCAAGGACTAGTTGGTGGATTCGAACTGCTGACCTTTTGATTAGCAGCTGAGCTCTTAACCACTATGCCACCAGGGCTCCTCTTGATCCACAGCCCACCCTAATTCACCACTGTGTTAGAAAAAGGTTTTGCTATTCTAAAATAAGAACTTTTACTATACTTTTGTGTTAGTGGTTGCTTTTGGTACGTCTTTAAGCACTGAACAGTTAACTCATACCCATTAAAAACCCATTGCCACTGAGTCTATTCCAACTCGTAGCGGCCCAATAGGGCAGAGCAGAACTGTGCCATAGACTTTCCAAGGGGCGCCTGGTGGATTTGAACTGATGACCTTTTGGTTAGCAGCCATAGCTCTTAAACAGTACACCACCAGTGTGGGAGGGGTTTAATTGATAACATGATGTCTGGGCTCCAAGGGAGATGGAATGGATGTGCAGGAGAAGGGCATGCAGAGTCAGCCTGTATAGTCCCCAGAACTCTGTTCAAGATCATAACATACCTCAGTAATCACTTGAATCTAAACATACAACTTTAACAGTTGATGTAAATGACTTTACACATGAATTTTGGAACTCAACTCTTTCTCAGTGGAAGTTCCTTCAACCTAACCGTTTGTTTGTATTCCCTTAATAATTATGAAAACTAACATTTATTGTGTTCATTCTGTGTGTAAGGCCTTTTTCTAAGTGCCTTGTGTGTTTTATTTAACCTGCGTGACAACCTTTTGCATAAGATCCATTTTAGAAATGGGAAACTAAGGCAGTGAGAGGTAAAGTAACGTGCCCAGATCACCCAGCTGATAAACTGAGTTAGGATTTAAACCCAGGGAGTTTGTTTCAGAATTTGCTTATGTAATCACTGTACATGACAGCAGTGAGCCCTAGTGGCTCTGTGGTTAAAGAACTTGGCTGCTAACTGAAAGGTCAGTGGTTCAAACCCACCAGCCTCTCTGTAGGAGACAGATGTGGCAGTCTGCTTCAGTGAAGACTTAGAGCCTTGGAAACCCTATGCGGCAGTTTTACTCTGTCCTTTGGGGTCACTATGAGTTAGAATCGACTTGATGACAGTGGGTTTTGGCACATAATACTAAATGTACAGTGTATTCTATATGCCGTGTATATGTTCAGAAACTAATTTTCCCAACATTTATGCCATATATAGATTACCAATCCAGTTGCCATTGTGTAGATTTTCACTCATGACGACCCCGTGAGTTTTCAGAGTAGGACTGCCCTCCATACGGTCTTCAATAGCTGTGACCATTTGGAGGTAGATTGCCAGGCCTTTCTTCCAAGGCAACTCTGAGTGGATTTAAACTGCCAACCTTTCAGTTAGTAGCTGAGCACTTAACTCTTTGTGCCACCTAATACATATATACACTAGGAGGTTTTCCTCCTTATTTGTACTTTAATGTTTTGTAGACTCTTATGAATACTTGTTCCTGGCAGTGAACTAGATGCTAAAGAACAGAATAGGCACATGTAACCCTCTCTCACCTTCTCCCTCCCCTTTCACAGAGATGAAATGAAAAGGAATTAATGAGGACAGATTATTGGATTAGGGCCCATACTCAGGGCTATAACAGCATGAGGAGTTTCTCCTGTCATTTCAGTTCTTGTTCAGGAATTGGTACCTGCTTTTTGTGAATCACAAAGACCAGTGCTTTATATCAAGCCATTTAGATTTGGGGTATGGAGCAGTGACTTAAAAAAATTAAATTTTATGTTCAGAGATTTTTTCTAATAATTATTTACATTTATTTTAATTGTATATTCTAAAACCGCTACAAAAAGGGATGAAATAATTGTTTAAATTTTAATTCATATGGGTCAAATTGTATGTTAAACTACCTATTGTCACCTTCACAGTCGTTGTTATGTTTGAGCCCATTGTTGTGGCCACTTGTTACCAAGTATGACCTGCTTCTCCAGGGACTGATCTCTCCTGACAACATGTCCAAAATATGTGAGATGAAGCCTTGCCATTCTTGCTTCTCAGGAATATTCTGGCTGTACTTCTTTCATGACAGATTTGTTCATTCTTTTGGCAGTCTGTGGTATATTCAATATTCTTTGCCAACCCCTTAATTCAATGCCTTCAGTTTTTCTTTAGTCTTCCTTATTCATTGCCCACCTTTCATGTGCGTATGAGGCGACTGAAAACACCATGGCTTGAGTCAGGCGCACATTACTTTTCAAGGTGACATCTGTGCTTTTGAACACTTTAAAGAGGTCTCTTGCAGCAGATTTGTCCAATGCAGTGTGTCGTTTGATTTCTTGACTGCTGCTTCCGTGGGTGTTTATTGCGGATCAAAGTAAAATGAGGCCCTTAATGACGTCGACATTTTCTCTGTTTATCATGATGTTGCTTATTGGTCCAGTTGTTAGGCTGTTATTCTGTAGTCTTTGATCTTCATCAGTAAATGCTTTAAGGCCTCTTCACTTTCAGCAAGGGAGATTGTATCATCTGCATATCTGAGGTTATTAATGAGTCTTCCTCCAATCCTGATGCCTTATTCTTCTCATACAGTCCAGCTTCTCGGATTATTTGCTCAGCATACAGATTGAATACATATGGTGAAAGGATACAACGCTGATGTACACCTTTCTTGACTTTAAACCATGCTATATTCCTTGCTCCGTTTAGATGACTGCCTCTTGTTCTATGTATAGGTTTCTCATGAGAACAGTTAAGTGTCCTGGAATTCTCATTCTTCCCCATGTTATGCATAATTTGTTATGAGCTAGAGTAGGTCTCAGAAATAATGTGCCATTTCTTCCAGTTGGTTGTGCACAGCTGGTCGTGCACCCTAGGTGGTAGCAGCTAAGGCCTGTCTCAGAAACACTCCCCTCCTCACTTAGCATGAGTCTTCACACTGCTCCATCTTCTTTCCCATGTGTGTCTCCTGCCCTCCTCAGTAAAAAAATCAGTGGCTGGGGAAAATGATAGTAGTCCACTGATGAGATTTATTCTTTTATTATACTTTATTTTATCATTTGTTTTTATAACATAGTTCCGTTAAAATCAAGGGTAATAAAAATGTTTGTATGATGGAAGTGGATAATCCCACCCATTGTGCCCATCTAAAGTTTCATGAGAAAACTGTGCCCACAACAGAGGGCTCCCACTCCTCTGGCTCACTGTATTTTCTCCTTGTTTATTTGCTCTTCCCTCTTTCCTGATGGATGCATGGGACCACTGAGCTTCAGGACTCCACAATTCTCCTTTTCATACCAGTGTTACTATAATCTTGGGTTCATGGGCTGCCTCGCCACAGATTTACTCATTCTGTTTCTGTTAATTATTTCATTACTTAAAAATTTCTCATGAATTTTTCCAGAAGTACATTCTATTCCTCAAAAACTTGGAAGCAATGGGAAAGTATGCAATAAATAACAAGAAAACATACGTAATGCATAGAATAAATTATTAACGTTCCGATATGTCTGTTATCTTACTTATATTGACATGTATGTGTGTTAGAGTCTCTGGTTGATTTAAATGGTTAATATCTTGAGCTGCTGACAGAAAGTTGGAGTTCGGGTCCACCCAGAATTGCTGTGAAAGAGAGGTCTGGCAGCCTACTTCCGAAAACTCAGCCACTGAAACCCCTATGGAGTACAGTTCTACTCTGGCACGCTGGTGTCATCATGAATCAGAACTGACTCAGTGGCAACTGGTTTTATGTGTGTATTAGCACACACATTTATGTATATTAACACGGATATTGTATCCTGGTATTTTCATTCATCATTAGTCTTTTCTCATGATAAATTTTTTTTGTTTTTTTTTAATGAGGGCATTAAATTACTTTATAATATTCTGTGTGCATGTAGTATATGTTTTTTAACGATTTGACTATAGTTGCAATAATAAATGTGCATGTTTCTAGTAACTTCAACCTATACTTAAACATCTTTTTAACATACATCTCTGCCATTAAATCTCTTTGTTTAATTATTGTTTAACACTCTTTACGCCTAAGAGATGGTCTCAGAAGCAGCCCTGATCAGTTTTTCTCCCTCTTACTCATTAAGCCCCTTAATGTATTCCAAGGTATCAACTACGAAGGATTTTACGTCCTTATCGTTTGTTTATTTTTCATTCAGTCAGTATATTCCATGGGCCAGAAATAGTCTATGTTATGCGGATACAGTGGTGAAAGGTACATAGTGTCCCTGTCGTCATGAAGGGGACAACCCAGTGCAGGGGGGAGGAGCACTGGGGAAATGCATCTGAGAGCAAGGACAGACAACCCTCCAGGAACCACACTGGACTTCAGAGAGGCTTGTTGGCTGCTGTTCACCTGGCAGGCTTCTAGACACCAGAGTACCCTTGGGCTTGGTGCCTACTCCTCGCTCTATTGACACCCTCCCTCTAGGATGCCTCAGGGAGTTTACTGCTATTTGTAGCTAAGGACGTGAGGTTTATACCTCCATCCATTCAAACTCCTCCTGGGTCCAGACTCATATATTCAAATGTCAGCCTAACTCTCTGTATTGACCTCTTTATGCATTATAATGATACATTCCTCATATGGCCATCATGAAAAGCAAACATGAAAGGAAAAGCACAGGAGTGCCTGGCACCAGTGTAGGTACTCAATGAACATTAGCTGTTGGTATTATCCTTGACATCCCCATGTGGGGTGAAGTTTTATTACCTGACATCTCCATGTGAATATCTAACACCTACACCATGTTATCTAGGCTATGAAACAATTCTTGGTTCCAACCACCATTCTTTTCTTATCCATGAATTTCTCAAGGCTTCGGTGATGGGATTGTGTGTTTTTCCACACAATGGACGTGATTAGGAATGATTGGCCAGGTCCTACACAATAAATTGCTCCAGCATTCCTTTGGGTGACCATTGAGACAAGTTTCAGCCAACGAATGTAGCAAAGAATTGGAACCACTCTCAGCTGTTCATGCGAGTACTCTCAATCCAGAATATCTGGTAAGTCGACTGTTAGGGATTGAATTGTGTCCCTCCAAAATGTATGTGGAAATCCTAACCCCTGTACCTGTAAATCTGACCTTGTTAGGAAAGAGGGGGCCTGCTTTTATTATGTGAATGAGGTCATACCAATGTAGGGTGGGTCCTAAGCCTAACTCTTCTTAGTTATAAAAGGAGCAGAATACACACAGACACAAACAGGTGAAAAGGAAGACAGATAAAGAAGACAGATGCTTCTAGAAGGCCAGGAACACAAATGATTGCTGGCATCTACTAGAAGCTGAGGTAGACAAGGAAGGAACTCCCACTACAGCCATGCCCTGAATTCGAACTACTACCTGCTAAACTGTGAGAAAATAAATTTCTGTTCTTTAAAGCCATCCAGTTGTGTTATTTTTTGTTATGGAGGGACTAGGTAACTAGCACGCATACCCGTTCTTATAAGTTCAGCCCAGTGCAGAATAATTTTCTTCCCTCCTTGGTCTAGCCCACCCGAACCTGCTCTTTCCCTATCAGTGTCCTTTGCTTTCACCTAAGAGCTATGACAGAGTCTGCTTGATGCTGATGCATTGAAATTTCAATTTATTTTTTATTTATGATTACTATTAATTCCAGTATTTTCTACAGTTTTCAATGGAGACAGTCCTATAATCTATGAATAGCAGTTATACTTTTTCTCTTTTTGTACTAGCTTACACTTCCAGTGTTCAATGTTTAATAAAAGTAATGATAGAAGCACCCTTATTTTATTGTTTATTAATTTTAAAGAGAATGTCCCACACGTCACCATGAACTATCATGCTAGTTGTAGTTTTCCACGTTCGGGAACTCCTTTTCTGTTCCATATTTGCTCCTAGTCCTTATCTCTCCGTGTGATTGGATTTTATCAACCTGCTTTGCCCCCATCTCTTGAGGTGAGCATATGTCTTCTCTTCTTTCACCTATGCATGTGGTGAATGAAATTACTAAATCTTTACCATTCACTCAAATTTGTATGCCTACAATAAACCGCCTTGATCATGGCATGTTACGTGGTTTATCCTTTGCTGGATTTCCTTTGCTGGCATCTTACGTAGGGTTTTGCATCTCAGTTACTGAGTGTGCTTGTCCTCTAACTCTTCTTCTACCATCCTTCTCTAATTTGTTATCATTTTTAAACTAGCCTTAAGGATCAAGTTAGGGGAGTATCTCATGGTTTTCTAATCTCTGTTGACTATGTACAAGATTAAAATGACTGTTTCTTGCATGTTTGCTGGAACCTGACTGGAAACGATCTAGGTCTGCCGTTTTCTTTGTAGGGAGATCTTGAACTACTGACCCATTTTATTTAGTGGTTAAAGGCATCTTCTAGTGCTAATTTACTTAGAAAAAATTCTGATGCATGTTCTAGGTTGCTCGAATCTCATCTTCAAATATTGATTATCAGGGCTTGTAGCCTCATGCAAGGCAATTCATCAATCCCAGATTTCCCCAAAGTCAGGCTCTGCAACTCTTCCTGGTACCAAATTCCCTCATTTAAGACTTATTTGCAAAGAGACAACAGTATGCTATCTACGCAGTTGTTTATCCGCAACCTTCTTGAGTCCATAATGTGAGGATATAGTCTTCTAATACTTTTTTTGTAATTGTTCTCTTTCTTATTTTTTTTTTTCCTTTTTTCACTGCCAATACCCCCGCCCCCCGCCAGTCTAGTAGTTTTAAAGCTGTGCGTTTCAGGTTCAAGTCTGTAATCCAACCGAGCTTATGTGTGTGCTGCATGTGTGCATCAAAAGAACACGCTTGTAGAAGCAGAAAGCAGGCAGTGCGACTGTTGGGTTGTTGGCGGGGGAGGGGGAGGGGAGCTGCTGCTCAGAGAGGGCGCCCGAGGGAGGCACGAGATGCGGGGCTGCCCACCGCAAGCCCACAGGCTCCAAGGAGGAGGAAGCTGCGTGCACCATGAGCCTTTTGAGACAGGCCCAAGCCCACCCAGCCGGGTGCTAACCTCGCATCCGACAGGCTTGCAGGTTCCACCAGGACTAGGGGAAGCCTAAGGCCAAGGAGGGCAAGGTCTAGGGTCTGGACCTGAGAACTGGTTCTGCCACTTGTGATCGCAGCGCTTATGCTGGAAAGGAGGGCAGGAAGCATATCGCAACGTGTGTCCGGACGATGACCCAGAACGGGGGAGTTGTGGTCACCCACGGACTCTGGGTCTGCATATGGAGGCCCCCAGGGTGCAATTCCAGGAGCAGAAGGCAAAGCCACAGAGGCCAAAGTGCACCTCGCCGATGCTTCCCAGGGGCATTGCCCCAAATATGGGGAGCAGTCCCTCCTCTGGGCTAGGGACTTTGTTTCCTCCATTGTCATCACTGACTGTGAGCAGACTCTAGTCTATGCAGACTAATGACGAGTTATCAAAATGAGCTCCAAACTCCGGATTTGAGTTAAGGATCATAAATTAACACAGAGAAATACGATTTTAGCAATAAGTGACTGTTTGAAGCCCAAGTTGCCTGAAAACACTGAATTTCAGTCTTTCAGCTCCTCTGCTAATCTAGTGACTAAGAACAGGTTCTCACTGGAGCTCAAAGATGTGGGGCACTGGGAATACTCTGGGTCTGTCTGCTCACAGCTGATTGCCTGATCCCAGTTTTATTACACAGCTTAAATCCAGACCAGAAGAGGAGTTTGGGGCTTGACACCTGACATCTTAACACCAGTTCCTGTTTCTTGAGGAAGGAAGAGGTAAAATAAATCAGCGTTTACTGTGTCCTTCTCCATCCCCGGAAGTCTTCATGAAGACCCTCTCAGATAAGGATTGACAGGGAGTGGCTTGGTTTACTATTTGACTTTGTCCTTCAGTCACTTTGTTTATGTCCTGCATGTAAACTATTATGCATTGACAGAAGCATTCTAATTCTTATGCAGAATGACTAGACCTGCTGCAGAATGACTATATTGTGCCTCCCTTGGGCACCCCTGTCTGCGCAGCACCCCCCACCCCCAACTGCCCAACAGCCTCTCTCCTGGCATTCTGCATCTAGAAGCATGTTCTTTTGATGCAGAGATGCAGCACACACAGAATCCCAGCTGGATTACAGACTTGAATCTGAAGACCTTATGCAGAATGACTATTTATGAACCCCTAAGCTTTTTTTTTAAGCTTAGTACTAAAGCAGGTACTTACTCCTCAGAGAAGGCCCTGGGGGAGGTTGATACATGCATTCCCCAGTGCTCCTGCTGCTCTAGAAGTGCCTGAAATGCCTCTCTGGGAAAGGCCTTCAGATTAGGCTCATGGCCCACGTGGGAATTCAGGCCTATTTTTCTGTTAGAACATCTCATTTCGCTCTGAAAATGTTATTATCCAGTTTATTCACCAGACATGAGTACAGACATCTCATATTTTCAAAATAATCCCATTCTCTAATACTAATTTGCCACCAAGAGTATATTCCAAAGTGTTTCCAATAGGCTAGAAAGTCTTTCCAAAGAGGGGAGTCCTGTGCCATGTTGTGCAGTGACATCAGGGTTGGCATAATATGTTTACCCAGATACCTACCACTTTTTAAAAATTTTTTATTGTGCTTTATTTGAAACTTTACAGAGCAAATTACTTTCTTGTTCAGCCATTTATACACAATTGTTTTGTGACATTGGTGGCAATATTCATGATGTGTCAATATTGTCCTCTCCTATGCTCCAGTTCCCCGTTCCCATCCGCCATGATTCCTGTTCCATCCTGCCCTCTTTTCTGTGCTTTTGGGCAGGTTTTGCACTTTTGGTCTCATACACACGATTGAACTAAGAAACACTTTCTTCACGTGTGTTATTGTTTGTTTTATAGACCTGTCTAATCTTTGGCTGAACGGCAAACTTCAGAAGGTACTTTCGACTTCGTTGCTTTCCATAATTCCTGAAATTCCAAGTCTACCACCTGAAGAACTTCCTTAGTGTTTCATTTAGAACAAGTCTGGTGGCGATGAATTCTCTTAAGCGTCCTTCACCTGAGAATGTCAATATTTTTCCTTTACTCATGAAGGAAATAACAGCCTATAGAACACTGGGTTAATGTTTCTTTTCTTTCAGTGTTGAAAAAATGTTGTTTTCACAGCCTTTTGGCCTCCATGGCTTCTGATGATGAATACAGAGTCATTCCAATTGTTTCTCCTGTGTGAAATGAGTTGTTTTCTCTCTAGCTTCTTTGAAGATATTTTCTTGGTCCTTGTTATTCCACAATTGGCAGTGAGGCATTTGGGCGTAAAATTATGTGAGTTTAACTTGTTGGAGTTTGCATAGCTTCTTGAATCTGTAAGTTTATGTCTTTCAACAAATTGGGAAGTGTTGAGCCAGTATTTCTTCAGATACTTTTTTCTACACCACATATTTTCTCTACACCTTATGGAATTCCAGTAAATAAATGTTAGATATTTTTGGATTTTTTTTAGGCTCTGTTAATTTTTTTTTCAATATTTGTCCTCTGTTTTCAGATTGGATATTTTCAATTGAACTATTTTCATCTCATTGATCCTTTTGTCTGTCAACAGCATTCCGCTGATCAAGTGAATTTTTTATCTCTATTTTTCCTGTCTAAAATTTTCATTTGTGAATGGTTTCTATGTATTTTTCTATTTTTCTAAGGTGTGCCTGTTACTTCTTTGAGCGTGGTTAAAGTAGCTTTTTAAAGTTTTTGTCTATGATTCCAAGACTATGTCTTACTTCAATCTTACAGAAAATGTCGATGTTGTTTGTTTTAGCAATCACTTGACCCAGTTATGTTCAGGCTGCAGGTTCTTTCCCAACTTCTGGATGCTGTGGCTCAGATGTCAGTTCAGATTTTGAAGACTTTGCGGTGATATTTGGATGTAATCTATGGGAGTGTCACTCAGTCTGGGACCTTGTTGGTGTTCTAACCCATAATGCAGTTCTCAAAGGATTGATCTACTTCTTGGGGTCAGAGCAAAGCATATGCAACTGTGGGAGTGGGGGGGGGTATGAAAAACAACTTTATGGTATCCCTCTCTTGAGCCGCCTGGTCTCTGTCTCTCTGAGGCTCTCTGATGTCTGAGCAGCTACCTTCCTGGTCCACTGGCAAGAATGTTGGGGCTTTAATCTCTTCATTCTGCTGTGCAGTTAAGTGACTGTGTCTGCCTATGAGGCCAAATAACGGTAAGATGGAGAAAATGTAACAGAGATTCCTCTATATCATTTGGTCCTTATATACTTAGGTCAGAGAGAAGGCACACTGTTTCTGGTGATACTTCCAGACAGGTATGGAGAAAAAGGCATTAACAGGTCGATAGCTGCATACTAGGTGTTACGGATTAAACTCTGTCTTCCCAAAATGTATATATCAGCTTGACTAGGCCATGCTTCCCAGTATTGTGCGATTATCCACCATTTTGTCAGCTGGTGTGATTTTCCAATGTATTGTAAATCCTACCTCTATGATGTTAATGAGCGAAGATTTGAAGCAGTTATGTTAAGGAGGCAGGGCTCAATCTACAAGATTAAGTTGTGTTTTAAGTCAGTCTCTTTTGAGATATAAAAGAGAAAAGAGCAGAGAGACAGGGGGACCTCAGTACCACCAAGAAAGAAGTGTCAGGAGCAGTGCATCCTTTGGACCTAGGATCGCTGTGCTGAGAACCTTCTTGTCCAGGGGAAGATTGGTGACAAAGACCTTCTCGTAGGAGTGACAGAGAGAAAAAGTCTTCCCCTGGAATTGGCACCCTGGATTTGGACTTATAGAGCCTCCTGGACTGTGAGGGAATAATTTTCTTTGTTAAAGTCATCCGTTTGTGGTATTCCTGTTACAGGAGCACTAGATATCTAAGACACTAGGTACCAGGAGATGTACATTTCCGAGCTCTTTCACTCCCAGGGCCACTATGACTAAGTAGCCATTGCCATAAATCCATGCGAGCAGACTATTCTGATTACTGCTTTGACTCTACTGTCTGTTATGGTAACCACACCCACCTTGTCTTTGTTGATTGAGTGCCACCACTTGGCTGCTACCACCACGGGGTCCAGTCAACTGCATTGTAGTTAGGTGTCTTAATTCAGTTAGGGCAGTTCTCACTGTGGACTCTTACTTACATAAAATAGCAACCACAGAAGTCTTCAATAATGCTGAGGCTTGCTTCCCAAATTTGTACCTCACCGCTATGGTAAAAAGAGAGCCCTCTGGGCACTCCGTGTGTGGGTCTGTGGGTCCAGCCTAATAAATCCATTCTAATCTGCCAGTTTCCCTCAGCCTTTGGTTACCTTCTCCTATAGTATACAATGGCAGATCTGCCATTTCCACTTGATTTATTGTAGGCCACCACTTAATCCATGCTTCAGTAAACCAACCAAATAAACTATGAGATCCTTTTCTAACCTCTGAAGCTGAAACACTGAATGAAGAATCTATGCTTCCTGGGTCTATATCAATAAACTCAGACTAATCCACCTTTATGTTGCTTGCACCATTATCCCACACCCATAATAGCCATTCCCACACATATTCACCAGGTTTCTGTATGTATGTATTAGAAAAATCAAGCAGTTCTTTTGGAGTTTAGCATACCTTCTCCTGGGTCACACTTCATAGTTCACCTTTTGGGGCTTGTTGGGACTGAAGTCTAGGTATAGGTCTAGAAGCAAAAATAGGCAGTGGCAGTGGGATGTTCAGCCGTGTCTTATAAGACATCTGCCTACGGTGATACCCCAGGCAATGCCCCAGACACCACCCCAGGAGACAACTCAAACAAGACACTTCAGGCACAGCTGAGGGTAATCTCATTAGATGGAGGTGGAAGGGATAATTGTTTTACTGGGAAGGGTGCCTTAGCAGGCAAAGTTAGAGAATCTCTTCAGATGGGAGTAAGAGGTCTGGTTCTGTTAGGAAGAGCGATTCAACAGAAATTGGAGGTTCATTGTCCCCCGCTTCCTGACTGTCTGCCCATATGTCCTCATCCCGAGTTTCAGGATCCCATTTCTTTCCAATCAGTGCCCTCACTCTAACTTCAGACACCATTTGAGGCTGGATATTCAACTGGCGCTTTAATTCAGTCACTCTTATGATAAGAATCTGAGTTTATTTTTGGCAGCATTAGCCTTGTTACTATAAGAAATATGGTTTTCTTTCTGGGCACAAGTGGCAGCTTTCAGATCTTGTATGTGGTGCTTGAGCTTTGAGTCCATTTCTTTCATTCACCAGTGTGACTAGCAAAAGCAGGACTAACCAAGCAGCTTCCTTATTATTCTTATTCTGACAAAATTATAGAAAAGTATCAAATATGTAATCAGGCAGAGCCTTGTCTCTCACAAATATTTGATCCAGTGGTAGTAGTATTTTGCGTATTTCTATTGTCACCTCCCAGCATGGATTAGCAATAGCCTGTTTACTACTGGAGACAGTCATCAGTGCCTTTAAGACTAGCCAGACTTGAGAATCAATTCAGAAAACTCATCCTTAAGATTTGGTTCCTCTAGAACCACAGTAGGTACCAAATGTCTTAGCCTGGGATCTCTAGAGATGCAAAACTAGTGAAGAGAATATATATATATATATATGGAAACCCTAGTCGCATAATGGTTAATAGCTATAGCTGCTAACCAAAAGGTTAGCAGTTCGAATCCACCAGGCGCTCCTTGGGAACTCTGTGGGGCAGTTCTACTTTGTCCTGTAGGGTCACTATGAGTTGGAACCGACTCGATGGCAATTGGTATATATATATACACACACACACATACACACACACATATATATATGCATACATATGTTAGTTGTGGCTGTTAGAGGCCATCGATCCTGTGTAAAACAGAATGAAACACCGCCTGATCCTGAACCATCCTCACAATCATTGCTATGTTTGAGCCCATTCTTGCAGCCATTGTGTCAGTTCATGTTGTTGAGCGCCTTCCTCTTTTTTTCTGACCCTCAGCTTTTCCAAGCATGATGAGCCTCTCCTGGGACAGGTCCCTCCTGAAAATATGTCCAAGGCACGTGAGACGAAGTCTCGCCATCCTTGCTTCTAAGGTGCATTCTTGGTGTACTTCTTCCAAGATGGTTTTGTTTATTCTTCTGGCAGTCCATGGTATATTCAGTATTCTTTGCCAACACCATATTTTAAATGAATCAGTTCTTCGGTTTTCCGTATTCATTGTCTAACTTGCTCAAGCACGTGAGGTGATAGAAAATATCATGGCTTTGCTCAGGCACACCTTAGTCCTCAAAGTGACATCTTTCTTTCTCAACACTGTAAGGAGGTCTTTTGCAACAGATTTGCCCAATGCAATACATTGTTTGAATTCTTGACTGCTGCTTCTGTGGGCATTGATTATGGATTCAAGTTAAATGAAATGCTTGATGACTTCAGTATTTTCTCTGTTTATCATGGTGTTGCTTACTGGTCCAGTTGTGAGAATTTTTGTTTTCTTTATGTTGAGGTGTAATCCATACTGAAGGCTGCAGTGGTTGCTCTTCATCAGTAACTGTTTCAAGTCCTCTTTACTTTCAGCAAGCAAAGTCGTATCAGCTGCATATCATAGGTTGTTAGTGAATCTTTCTCCAAAACTAATGCCATGTTCTTGTTCTTCGAGACCAGCTTCTCAGAATGTTTGCTCAGCATACAGATTGAGTAAGTATGGTGAAAGGATACCACCATGACACATAACTTTCTCATTTTAAACCACACAGTATCCCCTTGCCCTACTCAAATGACTGCCTCTTGGTCTACGTAGATATTCCGCATGAATACAGTTAAGTGTTCTGGAATTCCCATTCTTTGCTAAGCTATCCATAATTTGTCATGAGCCACACAGTTGAGTGTGCTTGTATAGGAAACAAAAACAGGTAAACATCTTACTGATATTCTCTACTTTCAACCAAGATCCATCAGACATCAGAAATGATATCCCACATTCCATGTCTTCCTCTGAATCCAGCTTGAATTTTTGGTAGTTGCCTGTCTGTGTACTGCTGCAACTGTTTTTAAATTATATTCAGCAAAATTTTTCTTGCGTGGGATGTTAATGACATTGCTCGATAATTTCCGCATTGCGTTGGACCACCTCTCTTTGAAATGGGTACACATATAGATCTCTTTCAGTCATTTGGTCAGGTAGCTGTCTTCCAAATATATTGGAATAGTCAAGTGAGCGCCTCCAGCACTGCGTCCCTGTGTTGAAACATCTCATTTGGTACTCCATCAGTTTCTGGAGCCGAGTTTTTTGCCAATGCCTTCAGTGCAGCTTGGAGTTCTTCCTTCAGTACCATCAGCTCTTGATCCAATGCTACCTCCTGAAATGGTTGAACGTCGACCAATTGTTTTTGGTGTATTGAGTCTGTGTATTCCTTCCGTCTTCTTTTGATGTTTCCTGTGTTGTTTGATATTTTGCCCATAGAATCCTTCCTTCAGTATTGCACCTAGAGGCTTGAATATTTCCTTCAGTTCTTTCAGCTTGAGAAATGCCAGGTGTTTTCTTCCCTTTTGGTTTTCTAACTCCAGATCTGTTCACATTATTATTATCATACTTTGTCTTCTCCAGCTTCCCTTTCAGGTATTCTGTTGAGCTCTTTTACTTTATTTTTCCTTCCATTCTCTTTAGCTACTGTACATTCAAGAGCAAGATTCAGAGTCTCTTGTGACATCCTCTTTGGTGTTTGCTTTCTTTCCTGTCTTTCTAATGACTTTTTGTTTTTTTCATATATGATGTCCTTGCTATCATCCCACAACTAATCTGGTCTTCGATCATTAATGTGCAGTGCATCAAGTCTATTCTTGAGATGGTCTCTAAATTCAGGTTTGATATACTCAAGGGCATACTTTGACTCATGGACTTGTTTTAATTTTCTTCAGCTTCTACTTGAACGTGAATATGAACAACTGATCATTTGTTCTGCAGTCAGCCCCTGGCCTGATTCTGACTCATGGTATTGACCTTCTCCATCATCACCTTCCACAAATTTGATTCCTATCTATTCTGCCTGGAATGGTTCACGAGTATAGTCACCATTTATGTTCCTGACGAAAGGTATGTGCAATGAATAAGTCATTGGTCTTGCCAAATTCTATCATGTAAGCTTCATTGTCATTTCTATCATCAATACCTTATTTTCCAACTGCTGATTTGTCTGTTTTGTTTTCAACTTCGCATTCTAATTACGTAATTATCAGTACATCTTGATTGATGAATGCATCACGTTTGATCAGTTTCAAACTGCGGAACTTGGTAAAAACCTTCAACTTCTTCATCTTTCACATTCATGATTTGTGTGTAAATTTGAATAATAGTCTTATTAACTGGTCTTCCTGGTAGGCCTGTGAATATTATCCTATTGTTCGTAGTGTTCTACTTCAGAAAAGATCTTGAAATGTTCTTTTTATCGATGAATATGATGCCGTTCTCTTCAGTATCTCAATCCTGGCATAGTAGAACATATCATTATCTAGTTTAAAATGTCCAAAACCAAGCTATTTCAGCTCACTAATGCCTTGGATTACTGACCTTTATGCATTCCATTTCATTTTTGATGACTTCCAATTTCCCTAGATTCATACTTCCTTCATTCCACATTCTGATTATTAAAGGATATTTGCATCAGTTTCTTCTCATTATGAGTTGTGCCCCATCAGGACACGTCATTAAAGTGGGATCTACTTTGAGGAGGTAGCTCTTCCCCACTCGTATTTGGAGTGCCTTCTAACCTAAGGGGTTATCCTCTGTCATTCAATCAGACAGTGTTCCAGTACCATTTGTAAGATTTCACTGGCCAGTTGTTTTTAGAAATAGGTCACTAGGTCCTTTTTCCTAGTCTGTCTAAATCCAGAGCTCCACTCAAACCAGTCTACCATGGGTGAACCTGGTGGTATTTGAAATACCGGTGGCATAGCTTCCAACATCACAGCAACATGCAAGCCACCACACTACAACAAACTGACAGAAGAGTGGTGGGAGTTAAAAATAAGAAGAACCAAAAAGAGTGCTTCTTCCATGTCTGCTGATTTAGAGGAACCATGAAAAATTGTCAAGTGAAGAGTGATTCAGAGAAAAACATGGGTAGAATGTGACCTAATTTCCATAAAAACAAACAAGTGAATGTACTTACATGTGTCCCGGCAAAAAGAAGTGTGTAAAAGGGTACATATGTATCTTTGGACACTGGACACTTTGGGGGAGCAGGTACAATATACTTATGTGGGGATGGCTCTTATTATAACTTCTGTATACAAATCTCTGTTGTTAAATGTGTTATAAGAATGTAAAACCTTTTAAAGTTTAATAACATCATACGTGTATGTGTGTGTATTTGAAACATTTTTTTTTTTTACTATTTTATATATGTGTTTTTTAGTTATCTAGTGTGGCTATAGCAGAGATTCCACAAGTGGATGGCTTTAACAAACAGAAACTTATTCTCTCACAGTTTAAGAAGCAACAAGTTTGAAGTCAGGGCACCAGCTCTAGGAGAAAGCTTTCTCTCTTTGTGGCTCTGGGGGAAAGTCCTTGTCATCTATCTTCCCCTGGCCTAGGAAATTCTCAGCGCCTGGACGCTGGGTCAAAAGGACATGCTCCACTCCAGGCACTTCTTCCTTGGTGGTATGAGGTCCCTCTCATTTCTGCTCACTTTTCTCTTTGTATCTCAAAAGAGACTGACTCAAGACTCAGCCTTATCCTGTAGATTGTGTCCTCCCTCATTAATCTAACTGCCTCTAATCCCGCCTCATTAACATCACAGAGGTTAGAATTTACAACACATAAGTAATCACATCAGATCACAAAATGCAGGACAACCACACAATACTGGGCATCATGGCCTGGCCAGGTTGACACACATTTTGGGGGACACTATTCAATCCATAACAATAGAGAAAACACCGTCTTCAATGCCAGATTCAGAGACTTTTATCCATCTATGAAGGGCAAACACAGAAATTGAACAAAATTCAGACCAGCAAATTATTGCTTGCTCTTGTAACTAATGACTTCTTCTGGTCTCTATGCCTCGAAATGGCCAAAAAGAATTCTGTGAGGATTAATTCAGTTATTGCTAAAACATCTACTGCATGTACATGTCTACAGGTAAGGAAGAATGCTGGACACACAGGGACCATTAGACTATTGTTCTCCTTCTCTGATATGCCACGATCACCTTCTCCCCTTGTTGCTCTCCTGAAAAACCCGCACTTGTATATTCTAGGCTTTTTTTCAGGATTGAATTTGCAGGAAGTTAAAGATATATCTTTGAAAGATAAAGAACACTTTGGCCACATTGTCTTTAGACAGTTGAACTTCCCAGCCAACCTCTGTGCAGGATGGGAATTCACAATCCCTCCTACTCAGTACCTCTGAGCAGGACGGGATTTCTGTTTCATTATCAGGTGACTGCGGAATTCACCCCTCTTCAGAAAACTTACTTTCCTTTGCCTCAAACTGTACCTCTCAGGATCTGTCACGGTCACTCTGAGAAATTCACATAGGTAGCCTGTATGGAAGTGCCCATCCTAGAGTCCCTGCCCTCCCTTCCTTGCTCCATAGGGCTTCCTCTGACACTTGGGGTCGCATCTCCCAGGGAGTACACACCTCTGGCACTTCCAGGGATTCCCAGGCCCTGGGATACTGTGGATGGGACTTGGAACTCAATCTGTTTCTTCCCATCCTCACCTTTGATTATCTGTGTTCTGTCTTCACCAGATTTAGGAGGCCTTGTCTTCTCTTTGCTCGTTTCATCTCAGTCAGGCTTTTCTATTCCAACTCTCTGATCTCAGAACAGATCAGGTTAGACCACAGAAAAGAGAAAGAGCAAGCAAACATCACTGATCTGTGCAGAAGCTGCTGGGAAGGGATTCGATTCTCATTGGTTTAGGGTTTTATGCCCACTGCTCACCGGCAGGCAGGTTCCCCCCAGAGTCTGGCTTCTGTCTGGTACCTTGTACTACAAAGAACTCAGTGACCAGCCCACCTTCACAATCACACCTCCCTTAGAGCTATCTTTGCAGAGGCTCTTTGTCAGACTTCCATGTCCCACTGAAATCCTATTTCTCTTTCCTTACAAACATTATGCTCATTCTCAGGGCCCTGAGACCTCATTTGCAGATGAGTCTTGTCCTCTTCTCTCCTTGGCGGGGGAAGCTTTTGAGTGGAGCTCATGTCTTCGGACAGCTAACCTGGGGCTTCTTCCACCCTGGTGCCGTAGGGCTGCATCTCTCTTTGTACTAGAAGGGGTGTGGAAGGGGCACAAGGCTAAAAGAGGATGGATTTTCCAGGTGAGGTGGGTTTAAGAAGCTTGAATGAACTTCTTCCCTGACGGGTGCATATTTTGCAGTCCAGACATCCTGCTTCTCTCAGTCTAAGAGTCCTAGCACGTCTTCAGGCGCTTTCTCCTTTGACCTTGAGGCCATGCCTGCAATCTCTGCAGCCAGGTCTCCCACATGTGTAGCAGCATCAGTAGGTGTGGTAGCTTCTTCAGCCCCTGTCTCCTCCTCCAGATGCTCCTGGAGGTGCCTGGCTCTTCTTGCCAGAACTCCAGGATGCTGAGCAGGGACTCAGTGTTGGTTAAAGGATGTCGGCCAGTGACCACGTGTCCTCATTTCCTTTGAAGGCTTAGGCTAGTTGCCTGGGCAGAAGACAGCCAAGGTCAGTCTGAGCCTAAAC
This sequence comes from Loxodonta africana, assembly GCF_030014295.1. Taxonomy (NCBI): domain Eukaryota; kingdom Metazoa; phylum Chordata; class Mammalia; order Proboscidea; family Elephantidae; genus Loxodonta; species Loxodonta africana. Next base: position 32,886 of record NW_026975001.1, on the reverse strand, counting down.
ACCTAGTGACCGACCTGTGACACTGCAGTCAGTGATAGATGTTGATTTCCACGCTCAGGTATCCGCAGGTGGCGGATTCAGAGTGGTCAGAGGAGAAGTGTAACTAGAGATCACACACTCACGAGGGCACGGATCAAAGGTCAGGGAAAATAGCTGAGGTCGTGGAGCTCTAGCGGAGCCAGTCTAGGGCCCAGGCCTCCCTCGTGTACGTGGCAAAGAGGTGATCCATATGCCGCCATCCGTAGACTGTGGACGGCTGGGGCCCTGGATGCCCGGATTTCGGCCTTGTCTACCGAGCAGTGACGCACGTGCAGCGTGCCACCGGAGGCTGTGGAGCAGCAGGGGGCAAAATCTTGAAAATGGGGGCTTCAGTTGACTTTGCCTGTGCTCTCCTTTGGCTGAGTGACATCGTGTGTTTCCTAGCAGGTGAGGGCATTCGTGGAGAGAGGCGGTTTCCATGCGTGCAGGCAAAGTGTGTGCTGAGATGCTGAGTTGCTGGAGAGCAGGGTGGACTCTTCAGACCCAGAATAGGCCTCTGGCAGGTATGTGTCAATATTTTCTGCCCATGGCACTCAGCCGGTTATTTGCATAGAATGTTATGAGCGGAATTAGTAGTCTCCGGAGAGGCTGCCACTTGTCAACAAGATTCACCCGGCCAGGGTCCACCCGTGATGTAGCTCCCCAATCAATCACTACTCTCTAGACCTTCCAGATAGACTAGCAGATCTTTTCTGCCCATGGGCAACCAGTAGAGCCAGAGGCCTTCTCTCTTTGCTCTTTCATCTCTAGGCATTCTATCAGGCATTCCAAGCTGTGAAGTGCCTGGGGGGAGAAGGAAGAGATTTCACAGAATGAACACATACAGAGATACAGGCAAGAGATGGTGATTGGGGATGTCTTGCCTACTGATATCCTGAGGAAAGTGGGAAAATTGGACCCTGGCCTGCTATGACAATGCCCTGAAGCAGTCCGCACCGGGGGCTCCCTTGTGCCTGCGTAGCCTTTCCCAGGATGTGCTCAAATCCTGTGGCCACTAGGTGTCCTGGGTCACAATGGAGGCCACTGTGTCATTTGCCTGTTGGGCTGGATCTCTGCCATTGGCTGAGTCTTGTCACCAGGCCCATCATAAGCTCTGCCCACTCTTCCTGTGGGGGGACTGTCTCCATGGTGATGGCAAAGTAGCCTGAGTTCCGCCCACCTGGCCATGACTTCACTTACCTGGCCTGCTGACCCTCACTCAGACCTCTGTGTTGATCAAAATGAATGTCCGCCAGTGCCCAGGTGTCAGCATCTGGGATAAAGGATTCGGGACCTTGCCTGAGGCAGAAGGCAGCCTAGGTCTGCGGGTACCTGGAAGTCTAGTGACTTGTGACACTGCTGCCAGTGACAGATGGTGACTCCCACACTCACATATCCCCTGGTGGCAGAAGGATAGTGATGGGCGGAGAAACATGGCTCCGGAGCACACGTTAAATGGGGCACCAGCCAAAGGCCAGGGCCAGGAGTGGACGTCGTGGAGCTTAATTGCAAGCCAGAGAAGGGCCCAAGGATTTCTCCTATATGTGGCAAACAGGTCATCCGTGTCCCCACGTCCATAAACCATTGGACTGCAGGGCCAGACTGCCAGGATTTCGCCCTTGCCATCGGAGCCCGTCCACATACGCAGCATTGCACCGGAGGCGGGGACATGTAGACAGCAAAAATTTGGAAAATGGCATCATCTCTTCAATTTCCCTAGCATCGGCCTTTTTCAGCGGCATGCTTTGTTTCCTAGTAGGATAAGGCACTGACGGAGAAAGGCAGGAGTATGTGTGTAGGAAAGGTGTGTGCTGAGAGGGTGACGACGTTGAGACCATGTTGGGATCTTTAGTCCCAGGAAAGGCCCCTGGCAGGTGTGGGTCGATGTTCTCTGCTCATCCGAGTTGGCGGGGGAGGTTTTCACCAAACAAAGCAGCAGCGGAATTATTCGTCGCCGGAGAGGTTGCATCTGCCCACAAGCTCCACCTGGCCAGGGTCTTCCCCTACGGTATTGCCCATGTCAATCAACAGAAGCTAAGACCTTCCAGAGAGACTACCTGCTATTCTCTACCCACCGGGAAGCGGTCCAGCCAGAAGCCTCCCCCGTTTCATCTCCAGGCTCTCTGTCAGGCCCCTCATACTTGTGATGTGTCTCGGGGTAGAAGGAAGAGATTTCTCTGAATGAACACATCCAGAGAGTGGCCATAGATGCTGAGGAAGGGCGCCTTGCCTAGTGATATCCTAACGTAAGTGGAAAAGAAGTACCTGCCTGCTGTCCCAGTGTGTCGAACGTGTCCACATCAGGGGTTGGCTACTGTAAAATTATTCCCTGGTGCCTTCGATTTTGTGGCCAAAGACATGAGGAGCCGTTGTGTGTCCATGGGTACAACGGAGGGGTCTGCGGAACTGGCCGGTTAGGCTGGACTTCTCCTATTGGCTCAGTGTTTGTGACTCGTCCCCGTCAGAAGTTCTGCCCAGCCTTCTGGTGGCTGTCTCCATGGGGATTGGGAAACAAGCCCTAGGCCCCGCACTCAGCCTTCACCTGGCCTACCTGGCCTCTTTACCCTCATCTAGACCGCTCTGTGCGTGAAAGAAAGGATGTCGGCCACTGACCAAGCATCCTCATTTCCTTGGAAGTATTAGGCTCCTTGCGTGGGCAGAAGACAGCCAAGGTCAGCCTGAGCCTAGACATCTAGTGACCTGTGACACTGCAGCCAGCGATAGATGTTGATGTCCACGCTCAGGTATCCGCAGTTGACGGATTCAGAGTGGTCAGAGGAGAAGTGTAACTAGAGATCACACACTCATGAGGGCACGGGCCGAAGGTCAGGGAAAATAGCTGAGGTTGTGGAGCTCTAGCGGAGCCAGTCAAAGGCCCAGGCCTCCCTCCTGTACATGGCAAAGAGGTGCCACCCTCCGCAGAGTATGCTGCCACCCGCAGACTCTGGACTGCTGGGGCCCTGGATGTCCGGATTTCGGCCTTGTGTTTGGAGAAGTGACGTGCATGCAGTGTGCCACCGGGGGCTGTGGCCCAGCAGAAGCAAAATCTTGAAAATGGGGGCTTCAGTTGACTTTGCCTGTTCTCTCCCTTGGCTTAGTGCCATCCTGTGTTTCCTAGCAGGAGAAGGCATTCGTGGAGAGAGGCGGATTCCATGTGTGCAGGCAAAGTGTGTGCTGACATGATGAGACCCTGGAGACCAGGGTGGACTCTTCAGACCCAGGACAGCCTTCTGGCAGGTATGTGTCAATGTTTTCTGCCCATGGCACTCACCTGGGTATATGCATACAATGTCATCAGCGGAATTAGTAGTCTCCGGAGAGGCTGCCACATGTCAGCAAGCTTCACCTGGCCAGAGTCCACCCGTGATGTAGCTCCCCAATCAGTCACTACTGTCTAGACCTTCCAGATAGACTAGCAGATCTTCTCTGCCCATGGGCAACCAGTAGAGCCAGAGGCCTTCCCCCTTTGCTCTTTCGTCTCTAGGCACTCTATCAGGCACTCCAAGCTGTGAAGTGACTCAGGGAGAGAAGAAAGAGATTTCAGAGAATGAACACATACAGAGAGAGAGGCAAGAGATGCTGAGTGGGGATGCCTTGCGTACTGATATCCTGAGGAAAGTGGGAAAATTGGACCCTGGCCTGCTCTGCCAATGCCCTGAAGCAGTCCGAACCAGGGGCTACCTTGTGCCTGCGTAGCCTTTCCCAGGGTGTGCTCAAATCCTGTGGCCACTAGGTGTCCTCGGTCACAATGGAGGACCCTGTGTCATCTGCCTGGCGGACTGGATCTCTGCCATTGGCTGAGTCTTCTCACCAGGCCCATCATAAGCTCTGCCCACTCTTCCGGTGGGGAGACTCTCTCCATGGTGATGGCAAAGAAACCTTAGTCCCACCCACCTGGCCTTGACTTCATCTACCTGGCCTGCTGACCCTCACTCAGACCTCTGTGTCGATCAAAATGAATGTCCGCCAGTGGCCCGGTGTCAGCATCTTGTATAAAGGATTCAGGACCTTGCCTGAGGCAGAAGGCAGCCTAGGTCTGCGGGTACCTGGAAGTCTAGTAACTTCTGACGCTGCTGCCAGTGAGAAATGGTGACTCCCACACTCACATATCCCCTGGTGGCAGAATGATAGTGATGGGTGGAGAAACATGGCTCCGGAGCACATGTTCAGTGGGGCACCGGCCAAAGGCCAGGACCAGGAGTGGACGTCATGGAGCTGCATGGCGAGCCAGTGAAGGGCCCAAGGATTTCTCCAATGAGGCAAAATGCAGATCAAGCCAAGGAACACAAAGATAAAGCAGCTGAAGAAATTAAAAAGGTTACTCAAGAACATAGTTAAAAATTTAATAAGCTGCAAGAAACCATAGAGAGACTGCAATCAGAGATTCAGAAGATTAACAATAAAATTACACAGTGAGAAAACTCAATAGAAAGTAAGAAGAGCACAATTGAGGAATTGGAAGGCAGAATTACTGAGATTGAAGATCAAATTCTTGGGACTAATATATTTGAAGAGAAAGCAGATAAAAGAATTTTAAATGAAGAAATCCAAAGAATCATGTGGGACTTTATCAAGAGAAATAACTATGAGTGATTTCAGTACCAGAACAGGGAGGGCTAACAGAAAATACAAAGGGAACTGTTGAAGATTTGTTGGCAAAAAACTTCCATGATATCATGAAAGATGCTCATCGAATTCCACATAAGGTAGATCTCAAAAGAAAGTGACCGAGACACATAATAATCAAACTTGCCAAAATCAAATATAAAGAGAATTTTAAGAGAGGCTAGGGATAAAGGAAGTCACCAACAAAGGAAAGTAAATAATAAAAAACTTGGACTACTCAGCAGAAATCATGCAGGCAAGAAGGCAAAGGGATGACTTACACAAAATATTGAAGGAAAAAAATTGCCAGCCAGGAATCAAACCATAACCCTGGCCCTCTGGCCTTCAGGCCCTCTGGCCTTAGCCCTCTAACTCTAGCCCCTAAGCCCTGAGCCCCAAAGCCCCTAAGACCCTAAGCCCTTAGGTCCTAACCCCCAAGGCCCTAAACTCTAACCCTAACCCAAACCCTAACCCCTATACCCTAAACTCTACAACCTAAACACCTACACCCCAAAACACTACACATCAAAACCCTACACACTAAACCCTATACTCTAAGCCTCAAACCCTAAACCCAAACTTCAAATCCCAAACCCTAAACCTAACCGTAAACCCTAAACCCTAACACCTAACCCTAACCCCTAACCACCCTAACCCTAATGACCCTAACCCTAACCCTCGAACCCTAACCCTCTAACGCTAACGTGAAACCCTAATCCGAAACCCTAACCCTCTAACTCTAACCTCTAACGCTAACCCTCTAACCCTAGCCCTAATCCTAACCCCAACCTCCAAACCTAACCCCAAACCCCAAACCCTAAACCTCAAATCCCTAGCCCTAAACCTAAGAATGAGCCTAAGCCTAACCCTATCACTTAACTCTAAACCCTAAACCATAACACTTAAAACCCTAACACGCAAAACCCTAACACCCTTAGCCCTAACACATTTAACCCTAACACCCTAAACGCCAAAACCCTAAACACTAACACCCTTAACCCCAACCCCTAACCCCTAAACCCTAAACTTAAACACTAAACCGTCTAACCCTCTAACCCTAATACCCTAAACCCTAACCCCAGCCCCCAGCCTTAACGCTCACTCTAAGCCTTAAACCTTAAGCCCTAAACCCTAGGCTCTAAGCCCTAAGCCCTAAACCCTAAGTCCTAAAACCCTAAACTCTAAGCCCTAAGCCTAACCCTCTAATCCTAAACCCTAAAACCTTACCCCAAACCCATCCCAAACCCCTAAACCTGAACCCCTAAGCCCTAGCCCTAACCCCTAACCCTAATCCTCTAACCCTAACCCTCTAACCCTAACTCTCTAACCCTAACCACAACACCAACCCCAACCTCTGAACCCTGAAACCCAAACCCCCTAACCCCAAGCTTCTGAACCCTAAGCCTAAACCCTCTAACCCTAAACCCTAACCTTCACCCCCTCACACCCTCACCTTCTCACTCCCTCACTCTATAATCTTCTCAACTTCTAACCCCCTCACCCTCTAACCCCTCACCCTCTAACTCCCTCAATCTCTAACCCCCAACCCTCTAGACCCCAACCCTCTAACACCCACCCTCTAACCCCAAACCACATATCCCAAACAAACCCAACACCAACCCCAACCCTAAACCTAAACCCTAACCCCTAAAACCTAACCCAAACCCTAACGACTAAACCCCAAAACCCTAAACCCCAAACTGCAACCCCTAACACCTAACCTGTAACTCCAAACTCTAACCTCAAACCCTAAACCTAACCCTGACACCTAACCCCAACCAAAAAACCCTAACCCTAAACTCTAACCCCAAACCCTAATGACCCTAACTCTAACAACCCTAACCCTAACATCCCTAAGCCCAAACCCTAACCCTTTTTGTTAGCAGCCATAGCACTTAACCACTAGCCACCAGGGTTTCCATGCGCAGTCACAGGAATAAACATATGCACACCCGTGTTCACTGCAAGATTATTCACAGTAGCAAAAAGATGGAAACAACCTAAGTGCTCGTCCACAGAGGAATGGATAAACAAACTACGGTACATACACACAGTGGAACACTACACGACAATAAAGACCAATGATGAATCTCCGAAACATCTCACACCATGGATGAATCTGGGGCGCATCACACTAAGTCAATCACAAAACGACATATACAGTAAGAGACCACTATCATAAAAACTCCTGAAAACATTTACACACAGAAACAATCCTTGATGTTCACCAGGGAGACGAAGAGCGGGTAGAGAAAAGCCAACTAAACAATAACCAAAAAAACCAAACCCACTGCTGTCGAGTCAATTCCAGCTCATAGCGACCCTACAGGACAGATTAGAACTGCCCCATAGAGTTTGCAAGGAGTGCCTGGTGGATTCGAACTGCAGACCTTTGGTTAGCACCGGTGGCTCTTAACCACTACGCCACCAGGGTTTCCAACCAAACAACAGATCGGTGGTAACTCTGGCAAAGGAAAGACGGTACACAAGACTGGGGAATCAACCTCAGCCTCACTCTAACCCTAACCCTAAACCACTTGTGCCCGAGCCTAGTAACCCCAGCCCTAACCCCAACCCCCAACCACCTAAAACCTATACCCCTAAACCTAACTCCCAAACCTCTAACCCCCAAACCTGGACCCTTAACACCAAACCCTAACCCCTAACCCTAATCCTCTAACCCTTCTGCATCTCTGGGCCTCTCAACTCTCCGTCTATTTTCTTCCTCCAAATCCTACTAACACTCAGTGGAATTTTGAAGTTTGAGCTGTGCTTTGCTTCTTGTTGTCTCCACCGGTCCCATCAAGGCACTGCATCATTTGCTCTGCTTCACTATTCAGTTCCAAAACCATGGCTTAGAATCGCCTGACACTGAACTTCAGCGATTTGGTGCAAGGCCGCGAGAGGGCGCGTGCACCGCCGGTTCTGTTCTGCCCACCAGACCCTCCGAGCATGGGAACCTCCTGGACCTAAGCCAGGACGACCTGGGTACCGCTGCAGTGGCGACAGCAGAAGCTTTTCTTCCCGAGGCACCCAACGCCCCAGGGCGCTCTCTCAATACTCCCATTAATGCTATGATTATCCTAACCCACTCCTTCTGCGCGACCTAGTGGGTCCTCTACCAGGCCCAGCCTTCACAACCCGCACCCCCCCGCCGTGGTCACGTAGAGGAACCTGCAGGGTCGCGCCCTCCCTGCCCAAGCTCTGCCCCTCCATACCCTGATGCCCTGCAGGCCTCTACTAGGTCCCCGCCCAGGGGAGAGTTGTCGCCCCGCACGGGTGGGGGTACACGAGGGAACATTCGGAAACCACCCCCAGGCACGAAGCCGACTGCCCGATTGCCGGTATTGAGACCATGTGAGCAGGGCTGCCCCGCCAACTGGAGCCTGCAGGACATCACTCACGTTTGTCAGCTTCTCACCGCCCTCTGGGCTCGGGGTCCCAGAGCAGCCAATCCTCCGGCGGGGGGGGGCGGTCCGTCCTCAGGTGCTGGAAGATCGGGTTGGTGCCCATGGCCGGAGCGCTTAAAACCCTTAGAAACCCTCATAAACCGTCAGCTCCAGACCTTCAAATGTCAGCCTGAGAGACACCTAATCTCCAACCTAAAAAAAAAAACAAAACACACCCGTTACCATCGAGTCAATTCTGACTCATAGCGACGCTATAGGACAGAGTAGAACTGCCCCACAGTTTCCAAGGAGCGCCTGGTGGATTCAAACTGCCAACCTTTTGGCTAGCAGCCTTAGCACGTAACCACTACGCCACCAGGGTAACCCACTAAACCTACTGCCACCAGGGTAGAGGCTCCAAATCCCGCCAGTGTGAGGAACCCTCAAATCCCCTCAGCACCAGAGACCGCGTCCACAGTGACCGGTACACAGCGCTGCACAAACGTTTAAGTTAACAAACAACATGGTTGCTCAGGACCCCTTCCTGCTACCCCTACCCCCGCCACCCAGAGGGGGAGCGGGACCTGGCATCCACACTGTTAACAGACACTGAATCCCTGCATCCACAAGGAGTAGGATCCCCGCGCTGCTCCACAGATTCCCAGGACCCCTTCCTTTCCCGGTGGGGCCGCTCGGACACCCCAGCCCCGAGAGTAGACCAGCCGGGCGCGGGCGAGGGTGCGGGGTGCCTCAGCCTCCCAGGCACAGCGCCCAAAACAGTAAGGGGCAGCAGGGCCTTGGGCGGGGGATCCCTCTCTCCCCTGTCCGTGGCACCCTACGGAGTCTGGTGGGGGTGGGAGGAGGAATGGGGGCGAGTGCCCCGCCCTCAGTCTGGAATCTCACCCCCCCGGGCGAACTCTGGGCCTTGGTTTCCCCCCCGCCACAGGGAGCAGGTGGGGGGGCAGGCGCCCATTCCCCAGCTTGGCCCGCAAACCCGTCCCGGGCAGAGTAGGGACCTGGGCGCAGCCCTGGACACGGCCTTTCTCCCCAAGCCCTTCAAGCCCCCAGGCCCGAGGGCACTCCGCAGCTGGATCCCGCGGCTGGACCCCCCCCCCGCCGCAAATCCATGGGGATGCAAATTTCGCAGACCAGCTGTGTCTCCCGGGCCAGAGGCTCCCTCTCGCAGCCCCTAGAGTGGCTGCGTCCGCCCGCCCCTGTGCCGCGTCCGCCCCTGGGGATCACTCAGGATGGGGTACGCTGGAGGGCGCAACGCAAGCTGCTAACCCAACGTCCAGACTCTCCAACCTCTGGAGCCCACGGGATGCTGGGACTGGGACCCGCCCTCCTGGCGCCTTCCCTCCACACCTTCAAGGGGTCGGGCTTGTTCAGTCTGGGAGCAGGTCCCTCCAGCCAGGTGTCGGAGTTTCATACCTTTCAGAGAACACGGCAGGGAAAGCAGCATGAACAGCATCCTCTCTAAGGCGCGGCATCCGGCCCGGGCCCCTCCCCACCTGTCCCAGCGCTTCCAGGAGTAACTGGCTGGACGGCGTGGAGCATGGCTGCCGGCCCACCCAGCGGCCCGGGTCGGGGGCGGGCGTGGGGGGGTTGGGCCTCCAGAGGGGAGGGTGGAGTCTAGAAGCAAGGACAACGCCAAGGTGTGCGGGGTGAGGAGACGGGAGACGTCAGGAGAGGGCCCTCTCGCGTGCAGAGTTAAGTATTGGAGGTGCAACGGTTAAGTGCTTGGGTAACTGAAAGGTGGGCCGTTGGAACCCACCAGCTCAAGGGTTGAAAAGATCTGGAGATGGGCTCCCATAAAGATTCTAACCAAACAAAATCCAAACCAGTTGCTGTTGAATCAATTCTGACTCATAGTGACCCTATAGGGCAGAGCAGAACTGCCCCACAGGGTTTCTAAGACTATAAGTCTTTACAGAAGCAGACTGCCATGTCTTTCTGCAAAGAACCAACTGGTAGATTCGAACTGTCCACCCTTTGGTTAGCGGCCAAGCTCTTAACCACGGGGCCACCAGGGCTGTGCCATAAAGACTGCAACCTAGGAAACCTTGTGAGGCAGTTCTAAGTTGTCATACAGGGTTGATATGAGTCAGAATCTCTTGATGGCACACAACCATGATTGTACTAAGAAAAATTCCTCCAAGCAGCTGTCTACATGACCCCTGAAGCACACATGCATGCACGCTATCAAAGCAGTGCGGCCAAAGACAGGAAATTGGAATAGAGACATTATAGAGTGGACAGTGAAAAGTGATTTCTGAGGGACATGCAGCTCAAGCGGAGGAGGTAGCATACAACTAAATGCCCTTCTCCTTCTATTGTTCAATGGTCTTGAGAAAGAACGTGTCCCAGGAATTAACTGTAGCCCAGGAGAACTTGAAGACAGCAAATACAGAGGACTGGTGAGGATGCTTCTGCAGTGGTCAGGGTGAGGAGTGATGGTGGTAGTGCAGGTGGGAGTAGGCTTGAGGTGTACTTTGGAGCTTGAGCTGCCAAGAATTGCTGGTGGATTAGAAGTATGGGATGAGGGGAACGGAGAATCAAAGGTGTCTTCTAGAATTCAGGCTACCATGAGTGCATGGTCACCAGAGCCATTCTCTACCATGTGGAAAAACCATGGAGGAACAAACTTGAGAAAATGACCAAAAGATTTTTTCTGGACATGTTAGATTTGCATGTCTGAGGTCATCCAAGTGTGGAGAACAGTTCCCAGCTGTGGATACCACTCAGAGGTAGAGTAGTTTTCTGGGTTCTAAGAATTTGGAGATCATCAGCCTATAGCTGATTTGAAAGCCACTGGTGGTGCGATGATTATGCATTTGGGTGCTACCAAAAGGTCTGCAGTTTGAATCTACCAGTCGCTCCTTGGAAACCCTGTGGGGAAGCTCTACTCTGTCCTATAGGGTCCCTATGAGTCAGAATCCACTCAACAGTGACTTTTTTGTTTTGTTTTAATACTAAGCTCAGAAAAGTTGTGTGTCAGGGTTGTATTTTTTCACAATACTTATTCAAGCAGTTCAAATCTACCAGCCACTCCTTGGAAACCCTATGGGTCAATGCTACTCTGTCCTTTAGGGTCGCTATGAGATAGAATCGACTCAACAGCAATGAACTTAGTCTTAGAGGAGCCCTTTCTCTGTCAAAGCTGAGAGTTTTACTTCATACTTTTTAAAACTGCCATGTCTCATGTTACGTGGCTACCCTTACAGGAGCATTTTTGGTGCTAACTTGACTTGTTCTTGGTGAAGGGCTCTGTATTCATTTTCTAGGGCTGCCATAGTAAATTACCAAAAACTCAGTGTCTTAAAAAAAACATATAATCCATACAGTCCAAGAAGCTGTATTATATGAAGAAGAAGGGGCATCAGGATTGGAGGAAGACTCATTAACAGCCTAGACATGCAGATGACACAACCTTGCTTACTGAAAGTGAAGAGGACTTGAAGCACTTACTGATGAGGATCAAAGACTTCAGCCTTCAGTATGGATTACACTTCAACATAAAGAAAACAAAAATCCTCACAACTGGAACAATAAAAAAATCACAGTAAACAGACAAAATACTGAAGTCGTCAAGGATTTCATTTTACTTGGATCCATAATCAACACCCATGGAAGCAGCCGTCAAGAAATCAAACGAAATATTTTATTGGGCAAATCTGCTACAAAAGACCTCTTTAAAGTGTTAAAAATCGAAGATGTCACTTTGAGGACTAAGGTGTGCCTGAACCAAGCCATGATATTTTCAGTCGCCTCATGTGCAGCTAAAGCTGGACAATGAATAAGGAAGGCAAAAGAACTGAAACTTGAATTATGTTGTTGGTGAAGAATAATGAATATACCATGGACTGCTAGAAGAATGAACACACCTGTCTTGGAAGAAGTACAGCCAGAATGCTCCTTAGAAAGGTGGGTGGCAAGACTTGGTCTCACGTACTCTGGACATATTATCAGGAGGGATCAGTCCCTGGAAAAAGACATCGTGCTTGGTAAAGTAGAGGGTCAGTGAAAAAGACAAAGATCCTCAATGAGACAGATTGAGACGGTGGCTGCAACAGAGGGCTCAGACATAGCAATGAGAAAGGCCCAGGGCTGGGCACTGTTCCGTTCTGTTGTACACAGGGTCGCTATGTGTTGGAACTGACCCAACAGCACCTAACAACAACATCATAAACTCACTAGATCTCCTGGGGATAGAATGTCATATTCACTGTAGAATAGATAGAGTTTCTTTGTTTGTTTACCATATTTACTAATACTAACACTTACATTTGATAACTTCCACAGTCTGTTGGATCGCTTTTCTTTGGAATGGATACAAACGTGCATCTCTTGCAGCCTGTTGGCCAGGTAGCTAGCTTCCAAATTTCTTTGCATAGTGGAGTGGGCATGAACAGTGCTGCATCTGTTTGTTGAAACAACTCAGTGGGTATTCTGTCAGCTCCTGGAGCCTTGTTTTTCGCCAGTGCCTTCAGTGTAGCTTGGACTTCTTGCTTCACTACTACCAGTTCTTCATCATATGCCACCTCATGAAACGACTGAAAGTCGACCATTTCTTTTGGTGCTGTGACTCTGTGTATTCTTTCCATCTTTTGTGTGTGTGCTTTAAGTGAAACTTTACAAATCAAGTCAGTCTCTCATACAAAAATTTGTATACAGCTTGCTATGTGCTCCTAGTTCCTCTCCCACTAATGAGACAGCACACTCCTTCTCTCAGCCCTGTATTCCCCGTGTCCATTCAGCCACTTTCTGTCCCCCTCTGCCTTCTCATCTCCCCTCCAAACGGGAGCTGCCCACATAGTCTCATGTGTCCACTTGAGACCAGAAGGTCACTCCTCACCACTATCATTTTCTATCCTATAATCCAGTCCAATCCCTCTCTGAAGAGTTGGCTTTGGGAATGGTTCCAGTCTTGGGCCAACAGAAGGTCTGGGGACCGTGACCTCCAGGGTTCCTCTAATGTCAGTCAGATCATTAAGTCTGATTTTTTTATGGGACTTTGAGGTCTGCATCTCACTGCTCTCGTGCTCCGTCAGGGATGCTCTGTTTCGTTCCCTGTCGGGGCAGTCTTCAGTTGTAGACGGACACCATCTAGTTCTTCCGGTCTCAGGCTGATGTAGTCTTGGATTTACGTGGCCATTTCTGTCTTTTGGACTCATAATTACCTTGTATCTTTGGTGTTCTTCATTCTCCTTTGTTCCAGGTGGGTTGAGACCAATTGATGCATCTTAGATGGCTGCTTGATAGTGTTTTTAAGACTGCAGACGCCACTCACCAAAGTGGGATGCAGAATGTTTTCTTAATAGATTTTGTTATGCCAATTGAGCTAGATGTCCCCTGAAAACATGGTCCCCCAACTGTTGCCCCTGCTACTCTGGCCTTTGGAGCTTTTGGTTTATTCAGGAAACTGCTTTTGGTTTAGTCCAGTTATGCTGACCTCTCCTTTATTGTATGTTGTCTTTCCCTTCACCTAAAATAGTTCTTGTCTACTATCTAATTTGCGAATATCCTTCTCCCTCCCTTTCTCCCCACCCTCATAACCATCAAAGAGTATTTTCTTCTCTGTTTAAACTATTTCTTGAGTTCTTATAATAGTGGTCTCATACAATATTCGTCCTTTTGCAACTGACTAATTTCACTCAGCATAATGCCCTCCAGATTCCTCCAAGCTATGAAATATTTCACGGATTCATCATTGTTCTTAATCTATGTGAAGTATTCCATCGTGTGAATGTACCAAAATTTATTTATCCATTCATCTGTTGATGGGCACCTTGGTTAATTCCATCTGTCTGCTATTGTAAACAGTGCTGCAATGAACATGGTTGTGCATATATCTGTTCATATAAAGGCTCATTTCTCTAAGATATATTCCAAGGAGTGGGATTGCCATATTCTATGGTAGTTCTATTGCTAGCTTTTTAAGGAAGTGCCAGATTGATTTCCAAAGTGGCTGCACCATTTTAAATTCCCACCAGCAGTGAATAAGTGTTCCAGTCTCTCTACAACCTCTCGAACATTTATTATTTTGTGATTTGGGATTAATGGCAGCCTTGCTGGAGTGAGATGGTATCTCATTGTAGTTTTGATTTACATTTCTCTAATGGCTAATGATTGTGAGCATTTCCTCATGTATCTGTTACCTGCCTGAATGTCTTCTTCGTTGAAGCGCCTGTTCCTATCCTTTGCCCATTTTTAAAATGGATTATTTGTCTTTTTGTTATTGAGTTTTTGCAATATCATGTAGATTTTAGAGATCAGATGCTGATCAGAAATGTTATAGCTAAAAACTGTTTCCCAGTCTGTAGGTAATCAGTTTACTCTCCTGGTGAAGACTTTGGATGAGCATAAGTGTCTGACTTTTAGGAGTTACCTAATTTCTCTTCGGGTGCTTGTACATTGTTAGTAATGTTTTTGTTACAATCCCACCCTAATCCTCTTTAACATAAAATTACAATCACAAAATGGAGGACAACTACAGAACTCTGGGAATCATGGCCTAACCAACTTGATACACACATTTTTCGGGGGGGGGACATAATACAATCCATGACATCCACCTTTTAGTATATTTTCGGGACTGGCTCTTTTAGTCAGAAATAGGTTGAATAAAAGTGCTTACTTACCAGTAGTTTCCCAACAGTGTTGGTGACGGATCCCCAGTTGAATACACATAATCACACTGACTGCATTTGCGGTGCCTCAGCAAGTGCCACTTGCCTTCATAACACCGATCTCTAGAACAAAACACAGCTCTGTAAGCAAGTCAGTTAAAAATAAAGGCATTGGATATTGAACATCACTAAAGACATAAGTGCATATTGGTTCTCTGTTGGTTTCCGGAATCTAATTCTCTTAATTAATTCATATTTTTTGTAGATATTTTTCTTGCTCCATATACCCAGAGTTCTGTGTACATATAATGAACATTCTACACGTAGGTTTCTCACAAATATTAGCCAATATCATTCATTTTTTTGACCAGTCATTCAATGTTCAAGAATAAATTGAAGTACAGGAAATATTCTTATGGTTATTTAACTCTAAGGATGAAGAAATTGCATAGTGGGTCTTGGCTCCCTTTAGAAATTCTCTACCTGATGCAGTTCCATACAGCAACATGGACCTTCATCTCAGCACAGGAAGAAAGACAGCTTTGTCTCAATATTTGCAAGTGCTCTTCACCTTCTATTAAGGTAAAAATTCTTCAGCCTGCCAAGAGCATTGTTCAAGAATTGGCTCCAAGGTGGCCAAGATGGCGGACTAGGTGGACGCTACCGCGGATCCCTCTTGCAACAAAGACTCGGAAAAACAAGGGAATCGATCACATACATAACAATCTACGAACTCTGAACAACAAGCACAGAATTAGAGACGGAAAACGAACAAATACGGGCAGACAGCGACTGTTTTCAGAACTAGGAGCCAGCGCACCAGCTGACTACTTGGAAAATCTAGTTTCCCAGTGATGGCTCGGAGACAGCAGTCCATATCAAACCACATAAAAAAACAGACCATGACAGCTTCTCCAACCCCCCAAACAAAAGAATCAAAATCTTTCCCAAATGAAGATACAATCCTGGAATTATCAGATACAGAATATAAAAAACTAATTTACAGAATGCTTAAAGATATCACAAATGAAATTAGGATAAATGCAGAAAAAGCCAAGGAACACACTGATAAAACTGTTGAAGAACTCAAAAAGATTATTCAACAACATAGTGGAAAAATTAACAAGTTGCAAGAATCCATAGAGGGACAGCATGTAGAAATCCAAAAGATTAACAATAAAATTACAGAATTTGACAACGCAATAGAAAGTCAGAGGAGCAGACTCGAGCAATTAGAATGTAGACTGGGACTTCTGGAGGACCAGGGAAACAACACCAACATAGCTGAAAAAAAATCAGATAAAAGAATTAAAAAAAATGAAGAAACCCTAAGAATCATGTGGGACTCTATCAAGAAGGATAACTTGCGAGTGATTGGAGTCCCAGAACAGGGAGGGGGGACAGAAAACACAGAGAAAATAGTTGAAGAACTCCTGACACAAAACTTCCCTGACATCATGAAAGACGAAAGGATATCTATCCAAGATGCTCATCGAACCCCATTTAAGACTGATCCAAAAAGAAAAACACCAAGACATATCATCATCAAACTTGCCAAAACCAAAGACAAACAGAAAATTTTAAAAGCAGCCAGGGAGAAAAGAAAGGTTTCCTTCAAGGGAGAATCAATAAGAATAAGTTCAGACTACTCAGCAGAAACCATGCAGGCAAGAAGGGAATGGGACGACATATACAGAGCACTGAACGAGAAAAACTGCCAACCAAGGATCATATATCCAGCAAAACTCTCTCTGAAATATGAAGGAGAAATTAAGATATTTACAGATAAACACAAGTTTAGAGAATTTGCAAAAACTAAACCAAGACTGCAAGAAATGCTAAAGGAGATTGTTTGGCCGGATGACCAATAATATCAGGTACCAGCGCAATACAAGGTCACAAAACAGAACGTCCTGATATCAACGCAACTCAAACAGGGAAAGCACAAAAACAAACAAATTAAGACTAATTCTAAAAAATAAATAAATAAACAAAATAATACACACAACAGTAAATCATGGAAATCAATAGATAAACGATCAAAATAATCAAAAAGAGGGACTAAATATAGGAGGCATTGAACTGCCAGATGGAGAGTGATACAAGGCGAAATAGAAGGATACAAGTTAGGTTTTTACTTAGAAAAATAGGAGTAAATAAAAAGGTAACCACAAAAAGGAATATCAATTCCATAACTCAAGAAAAAAGCCAAGAAAAACGTAACGACTCAATAAACACAAAGTTAAACGTTATGAAAATGAGGATCTCACAAGCTACTAAGAAAAACGTCTCAGCAAAAAAAAGCATGTGGAAAAATGAAATGGCCAACAACACACATGAAAAGGCATCAAAATGACAGCACTAAAAACTTACTTATCTATAATTACGCTGAATGTAAATGGACTAAATGCACCAATAAAGAGACAGAGAGTCACGGACCGGATAAAAAAACACGATCCATCTATATGCTGCCTACAAGAGACACACCTTAGACTTAGAGACACAAACAAACTAAAACTCAAAGGATGGAAAAAAATATATCAAGCAAACAATAAGCAAAAAAGAAGAGGAGTAGCAATATTAATTTCTGACAAAATAGACTTTAGATTTAAATCCGCCACAAAGGATAAAGAAGGACACTATATAATGATAAAAGGGACAATTGATCAGGAAGACATAACCATATTAAATATTTACGCACCTAATGACAGGGCTGCAAGATACATAAATCAAATTTTAACAGAATTGAAAAGTGAGATAGACACCTCCACATATATAGTAGGAGACTTCAACACACCACTTTCGGAGAAGGACAGGACATCCAGTAAGAAGCTCAACAGAGACACGGAAGACCTACTTACAACAATCAACCAACTTGACCTCATTGACTTATACAGAACTCTCCACCCAACTGCTGCAAAATATACTTTTTTTTCTAGCGCACATGGAACATTCTCTAGAATAGACCACATATTAGGGCATAAAACAAATCTTTCCAGAATCCAAAACATCAAAATATTACAAAGCATCTTCTCAGACCACAAGGCAATGAAGCTAGAAATCAATAACAGAAAAACTAGGGAAAAGAAATCAAATACTTGGAAAATGAACAATACCCTCCTGAAAAAAGACTGGGTTATAGAAGACATCAAGGAGGGAATAAGGAAATTCTTAGAAATCAACGAGAATGAAAATACTTCCTATCAAAAGCTCTGGGACACAGCAAAAGCAGTGCTCAGAGGCCAATTTATATCGATAAATGCACACATACAAAAAGAAGAAAGAGCCAAAATCAGAGAACTGTCCCTACAACTTGAACAAATAGAAAGTGAGCAACAAAAGAATCCATCAGGCACCCGAAGAAAACAAATAATAAAAATTAGAGCTGAACTAAATGAATTAGAGAACAGAAAAACAATTGAAAGAATTAACAAAGCCAAAAGCTGGTTCTTTGAAAAAATTAACAAAATTGATAAACCATTGGCTAAACTGACTAAAGAAAAACAGGAAAGGAAACTAATAACCCGAATAAGAAACGAGAAGGACCACATCACAACAGAATCAAATGAAATCAAAAGAATCATATCAGATTACTACATAAAACTGTACTCTAACAAATTTGAAAACCTAGAAGAAATGGATAAATTCTTAGAACAATACTACTTACCTAAACTAACACATTCAGAAGTAGAACAACTAAATAGACCCATAACAAAAAAAGAGATTGAAACGGTAATCAAAAAACTCCCAACAAAAAAAAGTCCTGGCCCAGATGGCTTCACTGCAGAGTTCTACCAAACTTTCAGAGAAGACTTAACACCATTACTATTGAAGGTATTTCAAAGTATAGAAAAAGACGGAATACTACCCAACTCATTCTATGAAGCTACCATCTCCCTGATACCAAAACCAGGTAAAGACATTACAAAAAAAGAAAATTTTAGACCTATATCCCTCATGAACATAGATGCAAAAATCCTTAACAAAATTCTAGCCAATAGAATCCAACAACACATCAAAAAAATAATACACCCTGATCAAGTGGGATTTATACCAGGTATGCAAGGCTGGTTTAATATCAGAAAAACCATTAATGTAATCCATCACATAAACAAAACAAAAGATAAAAACCACATGATCTTATCAATAGATGCAGAAAAGGCATTTGACAAAGTTCAACACCCATTTATGATAAAAACTCTAACCAAAATAGGAATTGAAGGAAAATTCCTCAACATAATAAAGGGCATTTATGCAAAGCCAACGGCCAATATCACTCTAAATGGAGAGACCTGAAAGCATTTCCCTTGAGAACGGGAACCAGACAAGGATGCCCTTTATCACCGCTCTTATTCAACATCGTACTTGAAGTCCTAGCCAGGGCAATTAGGCTAGACAAAGAAATAAAGGGTATCCAGATTGGTAAGGAGGAAGTAAAGCTATCACTATTTGCAGATGACATGATCGTATACATGGAAAACCCTAAGAAATCCTCCAGAAAACTACTGAAACTAATAGAAGAGTTTGGAAGAGTCTCAGGATATAAAATAAACATACAAAAATCACTTGGATTCCTCTACATCAACAAAAAGAACACCGAAGAGGAAATAACCAAATCAATACCATTCACAGTAGCCCCCAAGAAGATAAAATACTTAGGAATAAATCTTACCAAGGATGTAAAAGACCTATACAAAGAAAACTATAAAACTCTGCTACAAGAAATTCAAAAGGACACACTTAAATGGAAAAACATACCCTGCTCATGGATAGGAAGACTTAACATAGTAAAAATGTCTATTCTACCAAAAGCCATTTATACATACAACGCACTTCCAATCCAAATACCAATGTCATACTTTAAGGGAATAGAGAAACAAATCACTAATTTCATATGGAAAGGAAAGAACCCCCAGATAAGCAAAACATTACTGAAAAAGAAGAAGAAAGTGGGAGGCCTCACCCTACCTGATTTCAGAACCTATTATATAGCTACAGTAGTCAAAACAGCCTGGTACTGGTACAACAACAGGCACATAGACCAATGGAACAGAATTGAGAATCCAGATATAAATCCATCCATTTATGAGCAGCTGATATTTGACAAAGGACCAGTGTCAGTCAATTGGGGAAATAATAGTCTTTTTAACAAATGGTGCTGGCATACCTGGATATCCATTTGCAAAAGAATGAAACAGGACCCATACCTCACACCATGCACAAAAACTAACTCCAAGTGGATCAAAGACCTAAACATAAAGACTAAAACGATAAAAATCATGGAAGAAAAAATAGTATCTACCCTAGGAGCCCTAATACAGGGCATAAACAGAATACAAAACATTACCAAAAATGATGAAGAGAAACCAGATAACTGGGAGCTCCTAAAAATCAAACACCTATGCTCATCTAAAGACTTTACCAAAAGAGTAAAAAGACCACCTACAGACTGGGAAAGAATATTCAGCTATGACATCTCAGACCAGCGCCTGATCTCTAAAATCTACATGACTCTGTCAAAACTCAACCACAAAAAGACAAACAACCCAATCAAGAAGTGGGCAAAGGATATGAACACACATTTCACTAAGGAAGATATTCAGGCAGCCAACAGATACATGAGAAAATGCTCTCGATCATTAGCCATTAGAGAAATGCAAATTAAAACTACGATGAGATTCCATCTGACACCAACTAGACTGGCATTAATTCAAAAAACACAAAATAATAAATGTTGGAGAGGCTGCGGAGAGACTGGAACTCTCATACACTGCTGGTGGGATTGTCAAATGGTACAACCACTTTGGAAATCCATCTGGCGTTATCTTAAACAGTTAGAACTACCATACAACCCAGAAATCCCACTCCTCGGAATATACCCTAAAGATACAAGACCCTTCACACAAACAGATATATGCACACCCATGTTTATTGCAGCTCTGTTTACAATAGCAAAAAGCTGGAAGCAACCAAGATGTCCATCAACGGATGAATGGGTAAATAAATTGTGGTATATTCACACAATGGAATACTACGCATCGATAAAGAACAGTGACGAATCTCTGAAACATTTCATAACATGGAGGAATCTGGAAGGCATTATGCTGAGCGAAATGAGTCAGTTGCAAAAGGACAAATATTGTATAAGACCACTATTATAAGATCTTGAGAAATAGAAAAAACGGAAAAGAACACATACTTTTGTGGTTACAAAGGGGGGAGGGAGGGAGGGAGGGAGGGAGAGGGCTTTTTATTGATCAATCTGTAGATGGGAACTGCTTTGGGTGAAGGGAAAGACAACACTCAAAACAAGGAAGGTCAGCCTAATTGGACTGGATTAAAAGTAAAGAGGTTTCCGAGATAAAATGAAAGCTTCATAGGTCAGCGAAGCAGGGGCTGGGGTCTGGGGAACTTGGTTTGAGGGGACTTCTAAGTCAATGGGCAAAACAATTCTATTATGAAAACACTCTGCATCCCACTTTGAATTGTGGCACCTGGGGTCCTAAATGCCAACAAGCAGCCATCTAAAATACATTAATTGGTCTCAACCCACCGGGAGCAAAGGCAAAGGAAGAACACCAAGGTCACACGACAACTAAGAACCCAAGAGACAGAAAGGGCCACTTGAACCAGAGACCTACATTATCCTGAGACCAGAAGAACTAGTTGGTGCCCGGCCACAATCGATGTCTGCCCTGTCAGGGAACACAACAGACAACTCCTGAGGGAGCAGGAGACCAATGGGATGCAGACCCCAAATTCTCATTAAAAGACCACACCTAATGGTATGATTGCGACTAGAGGAATCCCAGAGACAATGCTCCCCAGAACTTCTGATGGCACAGGACAGGAACCATCCCCGAAGACAAATCATCAGGCATGAAAAGGACTGGTCAGTGGCGGGGAGAGAGATACTGATGAAGAGTGAGCTAATTAAATCAGGTGGACACGGGAGAGTGTGTTGGCAACTCTTGGCTGGAGGGGGGATGGGAAGATAGAGAGAGAGGGAAGATGGCAAAATTGGCACAAAACGAGAGACTGTAAGGGCTGACTCAATAGGGGGAGAGCAAGTGGGAGAAGGGAGTAAGATGTATGTAAAGCTACATGTGACAGACTGATTGGAATGGTAAATGTTCACTTGAAGCTTAATAAAAAAAAAAAAAAAGAATTGGCTCCAAATCTCTCCTTGAAAATTACAGTGAAAAATCTTACAAAAATGTTAAGTTTTATTATTAGGCAAACCACTATTTCATCAAATCATCGTCTCTATATAAATTTTTCACCACTATGTTTTTTTTTTATGTGGCTTAAGACAACAATCAGGTGTGTAATAATGTGTATAACATTACATTTCAAATTATAAAGTGATGTTCCAATGGTTTAAAGAGTTGGAGGGACTGTTGTGGCTAGAGAATACTGAATCAAAAAATATTTTGACATGAAAGTTTCAACAACAAATATGTTCCATAACTATAGGTGTACTTGTAGGTAAATGTTTAATGTAATAATTCGGATGGTTAAAAAAGACAAAAACAAATAACACATTAAACAGCAGAATAAGTCAATAGATATCTATTGTCATGACAGATACAAACAGAAAACAAAGAATAAAAAATAAGTGCAGCAGAGGTTACCAGCGTTATGTAAAAGAGAGGAGCATCTTGACACCGAAATAAAATAGCAAGATGCTTCAAAATGTGCATCCAGCAGCTTTTCCCTTTAGCAGGTATTGCAATTTCTGATTTATTGGAATTAAACTAGTTGTCCATGTCATTCAAGTATTATTTTAATGCAATAAATCATTTTACAAGTCCCATGCTGTAGAAAAAATGCTTAAATCATTACATAAACATAGCTTTGCTCACAACTCTTCCCATTCTGAATGCATTACTTTTCCCTTTACCACTTCCTAAATAGCTGTGAAAATCTTCGCAGTGCTGTAAACCCAAGTTCTAGTCCCACCACCATTTTATGTGATACTGATCACTGTGTGTCCCTGTGAAGTCTTTTTTTTTTTTAACATCCTATATATATATATTTTTTTTTATAGCACTATGGTCACTATTGTCGACTCAACATGTTTACTGCCTTATTGCGCTCTTTACCTGTTGTTGAAGCCTTGTTATTTACTTTTAAATGTCTTTCTTATTTCTCTACCTTAAGACTTAAAACAGTGTTTCATTTTATTTGCTGTTGTTTTTTTCTTTTATTATATTCTTGTCCACTCAGAGTTCAGGCATGATTAAAAAGTAATTACATTTTTGTGGAGACAGAATGGGATTTAGAATCAAGTTTCAATTACCTGGGTTTTACTTCCTTCATTGACTAGCTGTATATCGGCAATACTTACTGACTATAAAACTTAATTTCAACATTTGTAAAACAGGTTACAATCTATCTATGCTTTTTTTAGATATATACATTTCTTTTTAATTTCAAAATATAAATTCACCAAAAATGATGTTAACATTTAGATTTTTCTTGTGTTAAAAAAAACTAAACCAAACCTGTTGTCAAGTTGATTCCAACTCATACCGACTCTGTAGGACAGAGGAGAGCTGCCCCATAAGGGCTTCCAAGGAGTGGCTGGTGGATTTGAACTGTAGGCCTTTTGGTTAGCAGCCAGATTGGAATCCGCTACATCACCAGGATTCCTTTCTTGTAATAAGTCAGATAAATTGATAAGCTTATATTCCAGCTATATATTTAGTGCATGAAATATGTCAAAGAGAATTATGTAATGTTTAAAATTTTAAATGTAAATTGATCAAAAATTATAATAAATTCCAAATAAGTAAGATCAAATGATTAGCTCCAGTTCTCAGTAGGGGTTTAAATGCCTTTGAGACCAGTTGGTGCCCCTGTTTTCACCCATTCTCAATGGCACAAACTCAGCATCAGTCTCTGAATAGTGATTATGATACTAACACAGTAGACAGTCAGGAGTGGTTGGGCTACTATTTTCACATGTTTTGCTGGCTAATAGATTTAAATTATCTTTACTGTCTAATATTTCTTATCTTTTACTTTTGGGGAACGAAGTCAATTGTTCATGTCGTATTATGTATGGTACAGCCCAGAGTGTTTGTAGTGTTCAATACTTTAAATTTCTCACCACTTTCATCATTACTTTTTTGTATAGGAAACTCAGGAATCAAATAGGTATTTTATACTGTCCAGCAATGCTTACATTGTAAGTATAAAGTGGGAGCCATTATAACGTTAAGGGAAATATCATTGATACAATGTTGGCTTTTTAATTACGCAGATTTGTATTTGTAATTCCACTCTGCCCTTAATTGGCTGATGACTTTAAGTATGCTTCTTTACTTTCCGTAGCCTTGATTTACTCACCCACAAAATGGGATGATGACCCTCATCTGGAAAGAATATACATATATATATATACACATATATATATATGTATATATATATATACATACGTATGAAACTTACTTCTGACAATGGATGAAACAAAGCCAATACTAACAAATATTGCTATTTCTTCTACCTGCCTTCTTTACTCACTCCAAGCTTCTAGACAGTTTGCTCAGATACGTTTCCTTCCTTCCCTTCTTCTTTCTTTCTATGCTACCTCTTTTTGTTTCCCTTTCAGTTTCATTGTGAATTCACAAACACTAGGTTGAATTTCAGTGTTTATATGCTATTGGGGGTATGCATCTAAGTAAGCAATTTACCTTCCTGAAATTAAAATATAGATAATTCCTGCACTGCCTGCCTCACATGGCATGTGAAAGTTATTTAAAATAGTAAGAAAATATAAATATGTTACTTATTATCTATTGAATCCATACATCAGGCTAGATAATTTAACTGTCATGTTGAAGTGATAAATTTATAAATATAGATATTAATATTTTGTTATTAATGTAAGAAGAGTAAGTTAGAAACCTAATATGAAGAGCAGGTGAGGATTTCAAAAGGATTGGTTCTCAGAAGGGTAGGACTAGAACAGTAATAATCAAACAAAATGTAAAATATGTTCATAGCAGGAACATAGAGAAGGTTGCTTCTACAATGGTGTTTAAAATAGAATAATGTATATTTGATTAGACAATCATTTATGGGAATAAAAAGATTAAGAAAATTTATCCTTACCTGCAAAATCTTAGAACCAAAAAACCAAACCAAACCCAGTGCCGTCGAGGTGATTCCTACTCATGGCGACCCTAAAGGACAGAGTAGAACTGCCCCATAGAGTTTCCAAGGAGCGCCTGGCAGATTCAAACTGCTGACCCTTTGGTTAGCAGCCATAGCACTTAACCACTATGTCACCAGAGTTTCCACAAAATCTTAGAAGCAACAACATATTCATCATATTTCATCCAGAACATTCCTGATGTCCTGCAGTCATGCATTTGAACTCATTTGTGCAGAAACATTCATTTTTATAGCTACTTACCTTCCTGGTGGTTACATCATTGGCTCCTAAAGACCAGAAAAAGAACCAAATGCAATTTGGCTGTCTTGACTGGGTCCCAAAGAAGACTCTTAAAGTTAAACAAATGAACAGAAATATCTTAAACAAGCAATATCTTCTAGGTGCAACTGCTTGTGTGTGAAAAAAAAAACACAAGGAAAATAAACACTAATCAAGGTAACTTAATTCTCAGTGAAATGAAACCTCATATGGAAACATGGGAATTTTACTCTTCCTTGATAATTACATCATCTAGAATCATCTCATGTGAGATTTTTATCATAAAGAAAGGGTTCATGGAAAGGAGATGCCTGACTGGATCCAGCTGTGGATTATTCTTAATTGCCTCTCCACTCTCACATTCCCAAAAGGAAGGAGGATATCAGGGCTTAATATGACTCAAGTACAGCATGAGAAAATGGAATATGTTTACAAATGTCAACACAACTATTTGTAAAATAATTCGATATTTATTAAATCTTTTTGTGAGAAATGAAGTGGCTCTAATCAGACTTAAATAAATGGGTTGACTAATTTTTTTTTGTGTTAATATTTGAATGTACCATGCAACTAGGTTGATGGAAGTTGTATATAAAAGTTATCCAAATCACTCAGTAGGATGATTTCGAAGAATCTGAAAAAAGTTAGGAAAATAAATTTGAAATACTGTGGCACTATGAGTCAACCAGAATTACAGAGCGTTCAGTAAATTGGAGTAAAAAAAACCTGAAGGTATCATTTTCAAATTGATTGTTGTTGTTAGGTGCCATCAAGTCTGTTCTGACTCATAGCCAACCTATGTATCACAGGACAAAACACTGCCTGGTCCTGTACCATTCTTAAAATCGTTACTATCCTGGAGCCCATTGTCGCACCCACTGTGTCAATCTCTCTCTTTGAGGGTCTTCCTTTTTTTCCGCTGATCCTGTACTTTACCAAGCATGATGTCCTTCTCCAGGAGCTGATCTTTCCTGACAACATGTCCAAAGTATGTAAGACACAGTCTCGCCATCCTTGCTTCTAAGGAGCATTCTGGTTGTACTTCTTCCAAGACAGATTTGTTCCTTCTCTTGGCAGTGCATTCAATATTCTTTGCCAACGCCACAATTCAAAGGCATCAATTCTTTTTTGGTCTTCCTTATTCATTGTCCAGTTTTCACATGCATATTGGGCGATTGAAAACACAATGCCTTGGGTCAGGCACACCTTAGTCTTCAAGGTGACATATTTGCTTTTCAACACTTTAAAGAAGTCCTTTGCAGCAGATTTGCCCAATGCAATGCGTCTTTTGATTTCTTTCTTTTTTTTTTTTTTAATTTTTGTTGTGCTTTAAGCGAAAGTTTACAAATCAAGTCAGTCTCTCACACAAAAACTTATATACACCTTGTTACATACTCCCAATTGCTCTTCCCCTAATGAGACAGCCTACTCCCTCCCTCCACTCTCTCTTTTCATGTCCATTCCTCCAGCTTCTAACCCTCTCTACCCTCTCCTCTTCCCTCCAGACAGGAGATGCCAACACAGTCTCAAGTGCCCACCTGATCCAAGAAGCTCACTCCTCACCAGCATCCCTCTCCAACCTATTGTCCAGTCTAATCCCTGTCTGAAGAGTTGGTTCCTGTCCTGGGCCAACAGAAGGTCTGGGGGCCATGACCACCAGGGTCCTTCTAGTCTCAGTCAGACCATTAAGTCTGGTCTTTTTACGAGAATTTGGAGTCTGCATCCCACTGCTCTCCTGCTCCCTCAGGGGTTCTCTGTGTTCCCTGTCAGGGCAGTCATCAGTTGTAGCTGGGCACCATCTAGTTCTTCTGGTCTCAGGCTGATGTAGTCTCTGGTTTATGTGGCCCTTTCTGTCTCTTGGGCTCTTAATGACCTTGTGTCCTTGGTGTTCTACATTCTCCTTTGATCCAGGTGGACTGAGACCAATTGATGCATCTTAGATGGCCGCTTGCTAGGGCCGAAGACTCCAGATGCCAATCTCCAAAGTGGGATGCAGAATGCTTTCTTAATAGATTTTATAATGCCAATTGACTTAGATTTCCCTTGAAACCATGGTCCCCAAACCCCTGCCCCGGCTACTCTGGCTTTCGAAGCGTTCAGTTTATTCAGAAAACTTCTTTGCTTTTGGTTTAGTCCAGTTGTGCTGACCTCCCCTGTATTGTGTGTTGTCTTTCCCATCACCTAAAGTAGTTCTTATCTACTACCTAATTAGTGAATATCCCTCTCCTTCCCTCTCTCCCTCCCATCTCTCTTAACCATCAAAGAATATTTTCTTCTCTGTTTAAACTATTTCTTAGTTCTTATAGTAGTGGTCTTATACAATACTTATTCTGTTGTAACTAATTTCACTCAACATAATGCCTTCCAGGTTCCTCCATGTTATGAAATGTTTCACAGATTCATCACTGTTCTTTATCAATGCGCAGTATTCTGTCATGTGAATATACCATAGTTTATTTATTCATTCATTCATTGATGGGCACCTTGGTTGCTTCCATCTTTTTGCTATTCTAAACAGTGCTGCAATGAACATAAGGGTGCATATATCTGTTCCTGTAAAAGTTCTTATTTCTCTAGGATATATTCCAAGGAGTGGGATTGCTGGATCTTATGGTAGTTCTATTTGTAGCTTTTTAAGGAAACGCCAAATTGATTTCAAAAGTGGTTGTACCATTTTACAGTCCCACCAACCGTGTGTAAGTGTTCCAATCTCTCCACAACTTCCCCAACATTTCTTGTTTTGTGTTTTTTGGATTAATGCCAGCCTTGCTGGAGTGAGATGAAATGTCATTGTAGTTTTGATCTGCATTTCTCTAATGGCTAACGACCATGAATATTTCCTCATGTATCTGTTAGCTACCTGAATGTCTTCTTTAGTGAGGTGTCTGTTCATATCTTTTGACAATTTTTTAATTGTGTTATTTGTCTTTTTGTAGTTGAATTTTTGCAGTATCATGTAGATTCTAGGGATCAGGCACTGATTGGAAATGTCATACCTAAAAACTTTTCCTCAGTCTGGGTAATCTTTTAACTCTTTTGGTGAAGTCTTTGGATGAGCATAGGTGTTTGATTTTTAGGAGCTCCCAGTTACCTGGTTTTTCTTCTGCATTATTAATAATGTTTCATATACTCTTTATGCCATGTATTAGGGCTCCGAACAGTGTCCCTATTTTTTCTTCCATGATCTTTATCATTTTAGATTTTATATTTAGGTCTCTGATCCATTTTGAGTTTGTTTTTGTGCATGGGGTGAGGTATGGGTCTTGTTTGATTTTTTTTGCAGATGGATATCCAGTTATGCCAGCATCATTTGTTAAAAAAAAAAAAAAAAACTGTCTTTTCCCTATTTAACTGTTTTGGTGCCTTAGTCAAATATCAACTGCCCATATGTGGATGGATTTATGTCTGGATTCTCAAATCTGTTCCATTGGTCTATGAATCTGTTGTTGTAGGAGTACCAGGCTGTTTTGACTACTGTGGCCAAATGTTATAATATGTTCTAAAATCAGGTAGGGTGAGGCCTCCCACTTTATTCTTCTTTTCCAGTAGTGCTTTACTTATCATTAAAAAATGTCATTGGACTCATTAGACATGGATTGGACTGGACAATGGATTGGAGAGAGAGATGATGAGGAGTGAGCTACTTGTATCAGGTGGACACCTGAGACTATGTTGGCATCTCCTGTTTGGAGGGAAGATGGGACGGTTAGAAGCTTACAAAATGGTCACCAAAAAAGAGACTGGAAGGAGGGAGCGGGCTGTCTCATTGTGTAGTAAGGCGGATATTATAAGTTTATATGTGAGAGACTGACTTGATTTGTAAACTTTCACTTAAAGCACAATACAAATTATTTTTAAAAAGTTGGAATTTGGCTCGGAATTGCATTAAATCTATAGATTGCCTTTGGTAGAATAGACATTTTTATAATGTTAAGTCTTCCTATCCATGAGCAACGTATGTTTTTCCACATAGGTAGGTCTCTTTTGGTTTCTTGCAGTAGTGTCTTCTAGTTTTCTATGTTTAGGTATTTTACATCTCTGGTAAGATGTATTCCTAAGTATTTTATCTTCTTTGGGGCTATTGTAAATGGTATTGATTTGGTGATTTCCTCTTCGATGTTCTTTTTCTTGGTGTAGAGGAATCCAACTGATTTTTGTATGTTTGTCTTGTATCCCGATACTCTGCTGAACTCTTCTATTAGTTTCAGTAGTTTTCTGGAGGATTCCTTAGGGTTTTCTGTGTATAAGATCATGTCATCTGCAAATAGAGATACTTTTACTTTTTCCTTGCCAATCTGGATGCCCTTTATGTCTTTATTTAGCCTAATTGCTACGGGTAGGACCTCCAGCACAGTGTTCAATAAGAGTGGTGATAAAGGGCATCCTTGTCTGGTTCCCTATCTCAAGGGGAATACTTTCAGGCTCTCTCCATTTAGGATGATGTTGGCTATCGGTTTTGTATCAATGCCCTTTATTATGTTGAGGAATTTTCCTTGTATTCCTATTTTGCTGAGAGTTTTTGTCATGAATGGTGTTGAACTTTGTCAAATGCCTTTTCTGCATCAATTGATGAAATCATGTGATTCTTGTCTTTTGTTTTATTTATATGATGGATTACATTAATGGTTTTTCTAATGTTGAAACATTCCTGTATACGTGGTATGAATCCCACTTGGTCATGGTGAATTATTTTTTTTTTATATGTTGTTGAACTCTATTGGCTAGAGTTTTGTTGAGGATTTTGGCATCTAAGTTCATGAGGGATATAGGTCTGTAATTTTTTGTGTGTGTGTGATGTCTTTATGTGGTTTTGGTATCAGGGATACGGTGGCTTCATAGAATGAGTTTGGGAGTATTCTGTCCTTTTCTGTTCCCTGAAATACCTGTAGTAGTAGTGGTGTTATCCCTTCTCTGAAAGTTTGGTAGAACTCTTCAGTGAAACTGTCCGGGCCAGAGCTTTTTTTTTTTTGGGGGGGGGGCAGTTTTTTGATTACCCTTTTCGCTTCGTCTTTTGTTATGGCTCTATTTAGTTGTACTACCTCTGTTTGTGTTAGTTTAAGTAGGTAATGTGTTTCTAGGAATTCATCCATTTCTTCTAGGTTTTCAAATTGTTAGAGTACAATTTTTCAGAGTAATCTGATATGACTCTTTTAATTTCAGTTGGGTGTGTTGTAATATCGCCCATCTCATTTCTTATTCGGGTTATTTGCTTCCTCTCCTGTTTTTCTTTTGTCAGTTTGGCCAGTAGTTTATCAATTTTGTTGATTTTTTTCAAAAAAACTAGCTTTTGGTCTTATTAATTCTTTCAATTGTTTTTCTGTTTTCTATTTCATTTAGTTCTGCTCTAATTTTTATTATTTGTTTTCTTCTAGTGTCTGTGAGTTTTTTTTTTTTGTTGCTCTGTTTCTATTTCTTCAAGTTGTAGAGATAATTCTTTCATTTTGGCCATTTTTTCTTTTTGTATGTGTGCATTTATTGATATAAATTGGCCTCTGAGCACCGCTTTTGCTGTGTCCCAAGGGTTCTGTTAGGAAGTGTTTTCATCTTATTGGATTCTATGAATTTCTTTATTCCATCCTTATTTTTTTTTTTAATGTCTTCTATAATCCAATCTTTTTTGAGCAGGGTATTGTTTAGTTAGTGTTTGATTTCTTTTTCCTGCTTTTCCTGTTATTGAGTTCCACTTTTATGGCCTTCTGGTCAGAGAAAATGCTTTGTAATATTTCAGTGTTTTGGATTCTGCTAAGGCTTGCTTTATGACCTAATATGTGGTCTATTCTAGAGAATGTTCCATGTGCACTAGAAAAGAAAGTTTAGTTGGTTGCTGTTGGGTGGAGTGTTCTGTATATGTCTATGAGGTCATGTTAGTTGATTGTGGCATTTAGATCTTCCGTGTCTTTACTGAGCTTCTTTCTGGATACCCTGTTCTTCAGCGAAAGTGGTGTGTTGAAGTATCCCAGTATTATTGTGGAGCTATCTATCTCACTATTCAATGCTGATAGAGTTTGTTTTATGTATCTTGCAGCCCTGTCATTGGGTGTGTAAATATTTAATATGGTTATAGCTTCTTGGTGTATTGTCTCTTTAATCATTATATAGTGTCCTTCCTTATCTTTTCTGATGGATTTAACTTTAAAGCCTATTTTGTCAGAAATTAATATTGCTACTCCTGCTCTTTTTTGCTTATTGTTTGCTTGATATATTTTTTTCCATCCTTTGAGTTTTAGTTTGTGTCTCTAAGTCTAAGGTGTGTCTCTTGTAGGCAGCATATAGACAGATCGTGTTTCTTTATCCAGTCTGAGACTCTCTGACTCTTTATTGGTGCATTTAGTCCATTTACATTCAGAGTAATTATGGATAGGTGTGAATTTAGTGCTATCATTTTGATGTCTTTTTTTGTGTATTGACAGTTTCTTTTTCTCACTTGATTTTATGTGCTGAGTAGATTTTCTTTATATATTGTCCTTTCCTCATATCTGTTGTTGTTGATTTTGTTTCTGCTGAGTCTCTATTTTTTTTTTTTTAATGAGTAGGGTAGCTTGTCTCCTTTGTGGTTACCTTATTATTTACCCCTATTTTTCTAAATTTAAATGTAACTTTTATTTCTTTGTATTGCCGTATTTTCCACTCCATATGGAAGGTGTATGATAACATTTCTTACTCCCTCTTTATTATTCTAATGTTGTCTTCTTTTCTATGATAACATTGCTGTTACCCTGTTTTGAGGGTTTTTTTTTTTTAATAATCTTGCTTTGTTTTTTTGGATTTCCCTATCTGGGTTGACTTCTGGTTGCTCTGCCCAGTGTTCTAGTCTTGGGTTGATACCTGATATTATCAATTTTCTAGCCAAAGAACTCCCTTTAGTGTTTCTTGTAGTTTTGCATTGGTGTTTATGAATTCTCTAAACTTCTGTTTACCTGGAAATGTCTTAATTTCACCTTTATATTTGAGAGACATTTTTGCTGGATATATGACTCTTGGCTGGCAATTTTTTCCTTCAACTTTTTATATGTCATCCCATTGCCTTCTTGCCTGTGTGGTTTCTGCCTAGTAGTCCAAGCTTATTCTTATTGGCTCTCCTTTCTAGGTGACTTTTCCTTTATCCCTAGCTGCTCTTAAAATTCTTTCTTTATCTTTGGTTTTGGCAAGTTCAAGTATAATCTGTCTTGGAGACTTTCTTTTGACATCTGCCTCATGTTCAGTTAGATGAGTATCTTGGATAGATATCTTCTCCTCTTTCATGATATCAAGGAAGTTTTCTGCTAAAAAATCTTCAACAATTTTCTCTGTATTTTGTGTTATCCCTCCCTGTTCTGATACTCCAATCATTCGTAGGTTATTTCCCTTGATACAGTCTGCCATGATTCTTAAGCTTTCTTCATTTTTTAAAAATTCTTTTATCTGATTTTTCTTCAAACATATGAGTGCCAAGTGCTTTATCTTCAAGTTCAGAAATTCTGCCTTCCATTTGCTCAAATCTGCTTCTCTGGCTTTCTATTGAGTTGTCTATTTCTTTATTTTTATTGTTAATTTTCTGAATTTCTGATTGCTGTCTGTCTATGGATTTTTCCAGCTTATGAAATTTTTCATTATGTTCCTGAATAATCTTTTTAATTTTTTCAATTGCTTTATCTGTATGTTCCTTGGCTTGTTCTGCACATTGCCTTATTTCCTTCTTGATGTCTTGAAAGGTTCTGCATATTAATGTTTTGTTTTCTGCCTCTGGTAATTCCAGGAATGCAGAAGATCCCTTGATTCTTTGTTTTGAGAGTTTGTTGAGGTAATTATGGTCTGTTTCTTTATG